>NW_006780322.1:2629019-2637039 GCF_000442215.2 Lipotes vexillifer
GCTGACCTTCCGCCTGGACTGGCTTTTCTGCGCCAGGGGCTCCTTCTCTGGGTTTGGGTCTTGCCTTTCCGAAGGGACTGTTCTTGTGGCCCTTAGTGGGAAGGGGACAGAGGTGAGGAGCCGAGCCTGGAGTGGGAGGCGGGGGAGTGGGGAAGGATGCGGCCTTTCTTAATCCCCTTCTCTCTCCTTCCATCTCTTCTTTCCTCAGGGCTCCATGACTGTCAGACTTGGGGCAGAGAGGGGATGGTGTGGGACTGGGTTAGATTTTTCAGGAGAACATGTACAGTATCCTATTTATAAGTCTTCGCCTAGGGAAGAGAGTGGTTTCTGGCTGAATTCTATCTCAGGCTCGAGGAGAAACATTAAAAATTGGCTTCGTGGCAGCCTGGGCTACAGCCTGTTTTGTAAGAAACGGCTGGTGAGAGAAGCTGTTCTTCACTCTTAAGAGCGCACAAGGGCTGGCCCTCTCTTCTGAGTGGCCTTGGCTCCTGGGGAGGTGATCAGTCTTCTAAAAAGGCAGGCCAGGTCCTGGGCACAGGCCAGCATTTGTTGACCTTGCGTTCCAACTACAGTGCCTTACAAGTACTCAGCAGTACACATGCGAATGAAGTCCCCACGAGAGCCATTACCGGACATGTCCTATACCTCAAAGCAAAGCAGACAGGTGCAGAGATGGGCTGCACACATGTGGTACCTTTCAGCCACAGGGAAGACCTCTGTGCTTGAAAATCTTACCTCTACATCCTGCCTCAAGTCCCACCGTAGCCCTTCATTTCCTTGGGTCTAGCATTCCCGTTCTCTTAAAAATACCAGCCTTCCCCTTTCCTGGGGAGGAGCAGTACATTTTGGCCTTCTCTCAGTGGCACTGAGATTGCCAGGCCCTTTTGCCCTATGCAGACAAGGGAGGACAAGGTGGAGGACACTGGAGGCCAGTGTCCTGACTGCTGGCCAGCAGCTGGCCTTGCTCTCCGTTGCTGTCCATTTCTTTGTTTCTCACCCCAGTGGTGTGGCTTTGCCCTCCATTCACTCCACTGCCAGTGTTCTGGGGGTTGCCAGTGGCCTTGTGCTAAGTCCAGCGGACCCTCTTCATATCTCCTCTTTCTGGATTTGTGCAGCATCGGGCAGGGCTCGTCACCCCCAGCGTCCCGAGCACTTCTGTGGCTGGTTCTCCCTCTGGCTGCTCCTTTCCGGGTCCTGTGCAGGCCCCTCCACTCACCCACCGTGCAGTGGGGTTTCTCAGGGTTTGGTCGTGGGTTCCCTGGAGGAGCCCATCCGTGCTGATGGTTTCAAGGAATTGAGAGCCGACAGCCAGCCCCAGCATCCCTCTCGGTCCTCTGAACCACAGTTCTGCTGCCTTTGGGCACACAGACAACTCTCATGGCCCAGATAGCACTTAGTGCCGCCCTTTGCAACCTGCCTTTTCTGGGTACCTGCCTTGACCCCAAGATCACTCAGGAGCCCAACCAGAAACCTGCTTTCTCTTTCTGCCCTGACATCCAGTCTCTAACAGCTGTCAAGTTTACCTTCTTAACATCTCTTGATCTGAGCCACTCCCTCTGTCAGCAGCTTTCACCTGGATTATTGTGACAGCCTCCTTCTGCTTCTCTATCCCACAGCCAGAGTTGTCTTTCTAATGCATGGTTGATCCAGTCACTCCCTGGCTTACAGCCTTCCATGGCTCCCCCCGTCAGGATAAAGTCCAGACCCCTGAGCATGGCTCGTGAGGCTCGTGGTGTCCCGGCTCTCGCTCACCTCTCTGGCCTCATCACTTGCCACCTTGCATTCTGATTTTCGGCCTCCTGTATCCAGAGATGCCACTTTAATTCCCTTTCTTCTGCTCGCCTGAGTACCTTCTCTGTCAGTTCTCAACTTAGATTTCACTTGCCCCAAGGAACTTTGAATGTCCCCTCTCCCTCCAGCACACCACACAGATCACTCTGGGCTTACTTGCCTGCTTACTGGTTTATCTCCCCATTAGACTGTAAGCTCCTTGAGGGCAGGGATTGTCCTTCAGTTTTTGTATCAACCGTGCCCAGCTTGGCACCTGGCACATAGAAAGTACTCAATAAATGTTTGTTTAATGAATGATTTGTAGTGGTGTGTACAGGGGATAGCAGGGGACCCAGGATAACTTCCTGGAGAAAGTGCAAGTGCTTTCAGTCTCAAACTGAAGCCATAGGTCCTTCCTCCCTTCTCCAGAAAGGCTGCCTGTGCCTCCCTGTGCTGCAGAAACCCCAGTGGCAGCTGGGAATGAAGGATGGCAGCCCATAGTGGCAGGGAAGCCAATGGCAGGGTGACACATTAGCTCTCTTCCTCCCTGTTCTGGATCTGGAGATGCAGAGTGAGGCTTAGAACCTGCAGCAGGAAGGACTTAATATGAACAAGAGGCAGAATTTCCCAGTGGTCCCTCATCCTGGAATCCTTGTCCCTGGTGAGCTGTTGGGTGTGAGGAGGGGAAATGGGGACACCAAGGTGTCACTTTTACAATGTTAGGGCCCAGGATAGAGGAGGATCCCCACTCTGAGCCTTGGGCTACTGCCCTAACTTGGATCTCCTGTGGGGTCCAAGAGATTCCTTTGTGGAGAGAAGGGAGACCTGGGAGCTGGGTTTTGTCGGGGAGGGGGCTCTGATCCTTGAGCTTGGGGGTGGGCAGCCTGTGGGCACTCCCCCTTCCTCCCCATCCATACAGAATCACCATACCTCAGCCTTCACTGGGCAGCCTCCAGTCGGGAGGCTACCAAAATAAGTTTAAATGGGGGTTGGTTTGGGGGAGGGCAGAGTGGGGAGCCCTTGATGGGCTCGCACAGCTGCCAGGAAGCCTTCGTCAAATGTCTCTCTCAGGTTCATGCTCAGAGTGTCGGTCCAGAAGGTGGCATCACCCAGGCGCCGCTTCCGGGGCACCTCTCTCATGGTGACAGAACAGAAGCCCTGGGGCACCTTCATCCTGCACGGCTGCACCGACGGGTACAGCTCGCGGATTATCACCTCTAAAGGCAGCCGGGGCACAGGCGCCACCTCGTTGCCGGCCACCGTGCGCAGGAGCGCACCGCCGTGCCCGTCGGACCTCACCTCGAGGAAGCAGCGGAAGTCGTGCTCCGGCTTGGGGTCGGGATGCACGCCCAGGCGGATGCCCTGCGGGTAGCCTATCTGGGCGGTGGGGGACCTGGCAGGGTTGTTGCTGAGATTCCACACCTTGGGCCGCCTGACCATGGGCTGCTTGCAGGTGGGTATAGGCATCACCGAGGGCTGACTGGGCTGCAGTGTCTGTCGCAGGCGCGCCTCTCGGAAGGGGTAGAAGCTCTTGGGAGGCCACAGTGCCCCGTGCTTGGGGGTCTTGGAGAGCACAGTGGCCTGGGGTGGAGGACGGGGCTCTCCCTGAGTGTTGCGGATCAGGGATTGGCCTTGGGGCAGCAGCTTGTGATGGAGCCACTTCTTGAAGTCAGCTTCTCTCAGAATTTGGTGCTCTTTCTGTAATATCAGAAGGCACAAGATAGTTCTGGAGGGCTACTCCCCCTGTGCTTCTGTGGAAGGGGGCCCTGTGGCGGCAGCCCTGGAAACCTCAGCTTTCTGACTGAGTAGATACCTTCCTGCCTCCGGGGAGCCCGGAGTATGATGAGAGAAACCCCTGCCTGTGGGAGCCCTTGTTCTTATGGGGAGACAGCCACTGCCTGGAGGGGGCCCCTGGGCTCATGGGACAGACAGAGCCTTTCCCATAGGAGAGACCTCCAATCTGATGGAGATACAGCGTCTGCCCTAGGTGAGGTCTCCAACTTGAGGGGGAAGACACAGTCCCTGCCCTATGGAAAAACTTGAGTCTTAATGGGGGAGACCAGCCTCCACCCCCACTAAAGGAGTTCCCAGTCTGATGGTGGAGACCTGTCCTGCCCTAAGAGAGTCTCTGGGTTGATGGGGTAAAAGGCAAATGAGTGATGCAGACTTATCCTTGACCCTGGAAGGAGAAAGCAGAAAAGTTTGGAAGGCTAGGAACTGGATGGAGCTAATCTGGGCAGGCTTCTTGGAAGTGGTGGGCCTTGAGTGGTCAGTGTAGGGAGAGAGACAGTTTTGGCTGGCTCTCCAGGCTGGGTGGTGATGCTCTCTGTCCTTGCCTCCACTAGAGCTGAACCTTCAACTCGTTGTCACAGAACCGACCCCTTCCCCCCTCCGCATCTCAGTGTCTCACTTCCCAGACTGTTGCTAAGCAGTCAGGTGGTTTGGAGATTGACCCAGCTTCAGATGTAGGCTCTGATTAGGCTAAGCCAATCATAATAATTCCATCAGCCTCACCCCCAGACCTAAGTCAGTCAACATATGGCTTTCTTTTAGCTCTAGGGATTGGAACAAGAATGGACACATGATCCAGTTGAGGCCAATAAGAGATAAGGGGAGATCTTCAAGGGGCTTCTGGGAAATCTTAGAGCCACAGGAACAGATGGGCTTTGCCTCCTCTGGATACATACATGACTATGAAGGCTGGGTGACACTGACAACGGAGGGTAGGACAGGGAAATTTGGCAAGGAATGCAGCTGGAACAGCTGGAGTACCGGATTGTGCCAGCCCCGAAGCCCTCCCAACTCCTGGATCCGCTTAGGATTCCCAGCATCTTCTTTTGGAGTTTTCTGGTTCTTACATCCTGTGTAATTATACCTGCTTAAAATCCTTTATTCTCCTTTTCTGTCCCAGCTGAGGCCTGACATTGATCTGGGCCCCTGCCAGGTCTCTAGCTTGTCAGTCTCCAGCTCACATCTGATCCCCCGGCTGTACTGAATTTGCACTTCTTGACAAACTTCATGCTCTCATGTGCCTCTATGCCTCTCCACAGGGCTCTCTGTTCCTTCTACCAGGTTAGTCCTTTCCTGATTCTTCATATGGCCAACTGCTGCCCACCTTTAAAGAGTCCTCTTGAGCGTTATCCCTTCGGCACCCTCCTGGAGCCCTCCTCAGAGGAGGGGGCGAGGGAGGCTCTTTCTGGATGGGACCACTTCTAACCACTCTTCTAACTAACTGCACATGTGGGTCCCTGCCTCCTCTGCTCACATGCCTGGATGGCCGGTGCCCCTGCCCGTCCTACTGGCCCTACCCCTTACTTGATACTCAGTCAAGTAGTCCTCCTCCATGAGGGCCAGCTGGTTCTTGAGCCTCTTCAGTTTCCACATCTCACAGGCAAAGTCCTTCTTGTCCTGTTTCCACATGGCATCCTTCAAGAACCTGGTGCCGAGGCGGGGGCGTGTCATTCCCGTGACTGAGCTTCGCCCTGGGCAGGGAAGACTGGCTGCTGCTGAGGGCCTGGGTGGGAATGCGCAGAGCTGCCAGAGGTGAGATGAGCAAGATGACCCATCCCCACTGCCCGAGGCCCCTCTGGCTAAAGCATCTGCCGAGGAGCTGGGGCTTCGCTAAACCTCAGGGGTGGGGCCCTGTGGAGAGCCCTGGGAATAGCATCCTGGGGAGAGGCCCCTCTGCAGGCTCACCCCGAGACCCTCCTCTTACATGCTCAGCTCTGGGTGAGGGCCCCGGGGAAGGGTGACAGGCAGGGTTGGTTCTCACAGCCTTACCGGGCACAGATGCGGTGGTTCCATATTTTGCAGTAGTCGATGGGCTTGCAGCCCATGGCATCTTGGGCATGAACATTGGCACCTTTCTGCACCAGGACCTTCACACAGCTCAGCAGGCCCTCGCGGGCTGCCAGGTGCAGGGGTGTGGAGCCGTTGCATGTCTGACTGTGGAGGGCCCCGCCAGGGCAGGTGGGGGGAGGAGGGCAGAAAGGAAGGACGAAGGGCATCTGCCTGTCAGATAGGTGAGCCAACCAGCTTCCAGGCCTGCTCTGCCACCAGTCCACTGGGTGACCCTGTCATGTCCCTTCTCCTCTCTGTACCTCAGTTTCTTCAACTGTAGAAGGAAGATTTGGACTAAATGAACAGCAAAAGTCTGATTATGGGGTATGTGACCATGAGGAAATGCTAGAAGGAGAGCTGGTTGGCTGGAGCTCAGAGACCACTAACCTCATCTCCTCTTAAACCACTCAGCCCTCCTGCCCCTTCCCCACACCTAGCCATGGCCCACAAGGCCTGCATGGCTGGGGCCCTGCTTCCTCCCCAACTTTGTCCTCTGACCTTGCCCCACTCTCTCCCAGCATGGCCTTTACACCTCTGCCTGGAACACTTTTCCTTGGCTTTGCTAGGCTGCCTCACCTCTCCATTCTCTCCTTAGAGGTAACTGCTCTTCCCAAATAGATCTCCCTGCCCGCTTTACTCACCACCCCACCACCCTGTTTATACCCTTCATAACCACTTACCACACTCTATCATTTTGTTCATTTATTAGTTTGCTAATTGGCTGTCCGCTCCTGCACTAGTATATCAGCTTTACGAGGGCAGGGACCATTGCTGTATGTTCACCATTGTATTCCTCAACTCTGGCCCAGCGCTTAGCACATTACATGCTGGATAAGTATTTTGAATGAATGCAGTCTCCTATACGCCATCCATGCACTTTCCATGCATTTTCTCAATTATCACAATAGTCTCACGTGATAGGCACTGTCATCCCCCCAAATTTCAGTTGAAGACTGAGGCAAGTAGTTCCCAAACTCTGCTGCAAATGGGAAATAGCTGGGGATCTTTTGAGCCATCCAGAGTCCAGGCCACACCTCAGACCAATTAAATGACAACCTTTGGATTGGAACACAGGCATTGGTATTTTTGAAGCTCCCCAGGTGATTCCTGTGTACAGACAGGTTTGGGAACCAGAGCACTGAGGCTTAGGGTTGAGTGACTTGCCTGAGGTTTTTCTGTCTGGTAGCAGGTAGCAAAGCTGGGACATGAACTAGGTCTGTCCTCTCCCAAAATCTCTTAACCACGACACCATGTGGGCTCTCTGACTGTTCATGTGGGAATCAATCCTTGTCACTCCACAGCCCCTCTGCCTGACGTGCTTGGATCTGCCTGCCTGGAAGTGGGGTTCTTATCTGCCCAGCCTCCAAGCCACTCTCCCCTCATAGGCTGGACTCACGTGTTGAGGGCCGCCCCTTGCTTAATCAGATAGTGAATGCAGGGGAGGGCCGTGGTCTTCTTGTCACTCTGGATGACAAGGTGTAGAGGTGTCTGGCCATTGTTGGTGGGCAGGTCCGCGGGAAACTTGTACTCCTCTACCAAGACCTGCAGGCATGCAAGCTTGCCGCTCTGGGCTGCAAAGTGGATGGCAGTGAAACCCTGTGGGGGCCAGAGGAGGCGGGAAGAGGCTGAGCAGGACTGGCACCCAGGGCCCACAACCTAACCTAGAGAGCAATTTCTTGGGGTTACCCTCCCCCTCTTCTCTGTGGCCCCGGGGAATCGCACGTACCCCTTTCCCACTCCCGTATCGCTCACCCTTCCTCGCTCCCCCAAAATGGCCTTCCAGACGGTTGGAAGGTGAATTGGGACCATCTACCCAGAAAAGGACACCTCCGGATGCTCCCCTGGCACTCTTCGCTAGGTAACTACTACGTACGGAGCTCTCTGTGGGGTGGAGACGACTTCGGTCCCCACCCCTGAGCTCCGAGGCCTTACCTTGTTATCGGCCGGGATTTCCCCCCGGTGCCGATTTAGACCTAACCGCAACCATTCCAGGTTGCCCAACGAGGCCGCGAACAGCTCGTGGTAGCTCCCGATCGCCCTCTGGTCCCACACCTCTGCGAGACTCACGGAGCTAGAGCAGGCGCGGGGAGGAAGGCAGGAGTGAGCCGGGCAGCGGCGGCCTGCGGGGCCCGCGCGGGCCAGGCCCCCACGTGCACGAAGGCCTTTCTGGAGGCCGGGCCAGGGCGCGCTGCGCTGCAGGGCAATGGAGACGCGACCGTCGTCGAAGGCCCCGGGCACCGCTCAGGAGGCGAGCCTGACCCGGCCGACCCCCGCCGCTCCACGCCCGGCCGCTCCGGGAGGCCCGAGCGGTTTCCCGCGCCCCGACGCTCGCACACCCGCTCCCAGGCCGCCGGGCCGCCGAGTCGCCGTACCTGCCTGACACCTTCTCCGCCGGCCGCATGGGGACGAC
>NW_006780322.1:2637562-2641929 GCF_000442215.2 Lipotes vexillifer
CGACTCCTGAGAGGCGCCGCCGCCTGCGGGGTGCCGCCCGCCCGCCGAGGTTCCAGCTCGCGCTCCGGGGGTCGGGCGGGCGCTCTCGGGCGAGGGTCGCCGTGTCGGCCCCGCTCGCCTCCTCGGCCCCGGCGCCGCCCAGCCTGCCACCCCAGCCCCGCGGCCCAGTTGTCCTGGAGACTCGACATCGCACACACCCCACACTGAAAGACACGTAGCTTTTGTTTATGATTATAAAATTGGTTAAGTGCTGATTGTACAAAACAGAAAGGACAATGAAGATATTAAAAATCAATCCCACCACCCACAGAAATCACGGTCTATTACTCTATGTGTATGCATATTTTATGCGTTTTTGTGCCTCTTTTCATTCAGCGCTAAATTATGAGGTAGCTTCCATTGTCAGTCCACATACTAAACGTGTATTATGACGCAACCAGAGCCCAACATAGTGATGGATGCGCTGTCAATTTCACATGTGCTGCAGAAAACTAAATGGCTCGTTTCTGGTTGTTTTCTTATGATGGATTCCTGGGAGTAGAATTACTAAGTGAAAGGGAATGAACAGTTTTTAGCTGTTGATATATGTTTCCAGACTGCCCTCCAGCAAGGTTTTCTATTCCCTTACACTTCCACCTGAAGCGAAACAGCTACACTGTAAATCAGCCACGTGACTTTGGTCAAGTAGCCAAGCAATAAATGTTGCTTGAATCAGTGTTGAGTGTTACCGAACCATCCACGTTCTCACCCCTTCTCAGGGGAAACAGACCCCAAGCTTATCGGAGGGCTACTGAGGCCCCAGGGTCGACTCTAGGCTTATCTGGCCACACCACCCACCCCTAACGACCTCCTTCCTCCTGCGCCAGACTTCTCAGTGTTTCCACTGGGAAGGTCTATGATGGAGGGGAGAGGGTCTGTTATGACCACAGTGACCTGCAAGGAGAGACAAAAATGCAGATTCTCCAACCAGAAGGACCTCTCCCCCTTTCCAGGGAAACCTCCGTTTGTAGCCCACGTGCCTTCCAATCCCAGCGGTCAGAAGGAGTCAGCACCTCTCCTGAGCACCTTGAAAACCAGCAACTCCTACTGGATATTTGCCCCAGGTGGGGCCTTACCAACTGGCTTCAAATTAAGATTAAAGTGACAATGCTTTGCAGGGACAGGTTTTGAGGATTTCCTGGAAGCTGAGGGATTCTTTGGGCTGTTGCTTTTGGAATATGAGGATCCAAACAATGGCAGCAAGACCTTATGTCTGTGTTGGGGGTCGGAGGGTGTATCTCAGGACCTCTTCAAGTAAACGCTCTTTATCTTCATCTGGGGTGTCTTGCGGTCTCTAGAGCGGTGGTTGCAACCCTGGCTGTACATTGGAATCACCTGGCGGGGGCGGGGGGTGAATATCAATGCAGGGGACTTGTGCCTAGCGATTCAAATTACAAGTTGACCCTAGAACAACGCGGGTTTGAACTGCGCAACACGGGTTCATTCATACATGCGTATTTTTCAATAGTAAATGCTACATGGTCCCTGGTTGGTTGAATCTGCGGATAAGGAGGAACCGCGTTTATGCAAGGCCAACTCTACGTTAGGTGAGGATTGACCCCCACGTTGTTCAAGGGTCAACTAATTGATCTGGTTTAGAGCCTGAGCAGTTGGTGTTTTGTAAATTTCTCTAGGTGATTGTCACATGCAGCTAGGGTTGAGAGGGACTTTGAGGCATTCCTGCCTCAGTCCTCTTCCTGAGGAGGCCAGAGGCTGCAGGTGATCCTGAGGAAAGAAGGTCACAGAGTGAGGCTGGGGGAGATGGGAGGTGAGGATGGCTTTTACCCTAAAGACCCCTCGACCAGAGCTAGAGACATGCGGCTGGGCAGACAGTGCCTGATGGAACAACAGAAGCCAGATCACAGGGAGGGCAGATGGCAGAAAATGCCCAGAGGGGGTGGATTTCCTCTCTGGAAGGGGATGGTAAGGGTATATCTCCTGAACAACTGGTTTGACAGCCTCCAGGCAAGGGTGATGGAAGGCAGAGGGAAGAGGCAAACCCAGAGAGAAACGGAGGCAGGACCTCTGAGCCTGCTGTCTCCATATCCTGGTCCCATGCCCAAGGCCCTCTCCTCATTGCTCCCTAAGCCACTCCAAGATCCTTTTGAAGCTTAAGCTATCTTGGATTGTTTCTATCACTTTTAACTGAAGCCCGACTAGTAAAAACTTCCTGAGGTTAAATTCTCCATAGGAACAAATAATTGGGACCAGTGGGATGGTCCCTGGAAGATGCTGTGTGGGCCAGGGCACTGTGGAACCCCAGAGGACACTGGGACCAGTTCTTATGGGGTGGGTGTGCTTTGAACACCAGGACTGGTTGGTTTGAGCAGGGGCACACTCACTTGGGCTAGGGCAGGAGGAGGCTGGCACTTTCACTGTGGCCTGGCTGGTGCTAGCACATTGTCTGAGAATGGTAGTAGGACAGGGGATCTTGGCTGCAAGCAGTTGAAGTCCTTGAGTGATGGGTCTGGTTTCTGGCTGTGGTGGTAATGGCATAAGAAACAGGGCTGACTGATTTTGAGGTAGTTTGAGCTGTAGTTGTGGGAGGGAGGAATAATGCCACCTCGATGGGGTAAACACTCCCATCTGCGGTAGAAGGGAAGCTTGAAAGACAGGTCCTAAGAGGTAGGAGAGGGAATGCCTGCCTCTTGAGACCAGATTTGGAGAAAGACAGGAATCTGGGTGCCTATTACATTGTGAGCATGGAGGTGGAGTCTGTTCAGGACAGGAACCCCTGAGGGTTCATTCACAGAATGAGGCCTTTTTCAGATTTGTGTGCCCATTTTCTTATCTGTTCTCCCTAGTACTCTCAATGAAGGCATCAAATCTGAATGAATCCTTTGCTTCAGCCTCAGAGCAATTCCAAAGGATCAGCAGAACCATAGCTGGGCTGGTGTTTTCAACCCACCACCGAGTGTCTCAGAGATTGGAGGTTATCATGAAGCTTTCAGTAACAGGGAGATGATTTAATCAGGCTAGCACCTGAGTATCATGCTTAATTCTAACAACCCCAGAAGGGATCTAAAATGTAATTCTAATGTCTCTTGAACTGCTGAGAGCTAGAGTGAGTTTGTCTCAAATCCCTATGCCCAGCTTCCACTTCTGGAATGGAAGCATGAGGCGCTCTGTTGACCCACTGTCCTACCGTAACTGGTAAAGATTATCTTACAAATCAATTGTAAAAGTCTCTGGAAATTTTCCTAAGGGCATACAGCAAATGAAGAAACTTATTCAAGAAAATCTACTAAATCTCAGCGAGAACAGTGAGAGTCTGTGGCACTTAAGCTACAACCTGCTCCCTCCCTCCTCTCTCCCCATCTCAGAGCAATGACTGAAGTTCTGATCTAGGTGCGTGTGGCCAAGAAAATGGGGTTCCTTTCCCCCTCAGCTCCCAGTCAAGAGATATGGTATCTCACTGAGAGGAGCAGGCTGCCAGCATCTCACCAATGCCTCCTTTCTCTGCTCCAAGTTGTAGAGGCTAAATTCCTGGTGAGTGTAGTCAAAAGATTGGGGCTCCCTTCCTTCACCCAGCCCTCACCAATAGAGCAGAGGCTTCATTTCAGGCATGGCAGTCTGAGAATACTGATCACCCTTGTCCCAGCTTACATGCTCATGGGGCAGGGGTTCTGTGTTGGGAGAGGCTTACTGGCAACCTAAATGTCCATCGACAGGATCAGAGGCTACCACCAGTGCCCAGAACCCTGCTCACAAAGCTGGATGTCATTCTGAGAGATATGAGCCACTGTCCTTGCCCTCAGTTCCTCAACAGAGACTCAGAGATTATGCCCAGTCAATCCATAAAAACTAAGAGCTCCAAAGCTCTTCCCTAAATCACTGACTTTAGGGAATTCCTTGGCAGTCCAGTGGTTAGGGCTCCATGCTTCCACTGCAGGGGGCACAGGTTCCATCCCTGCTCCGGGAACTAAGATCCCACAAGCCACAAACCCACCAAAAAAAGAAAAAAAAAATCACTGACTTTATTTGGAACAGAGCATGGGGACGTTCAAACTTAAGAGTGGTCTGAAAACAATGGAGATTCTGGTGGTAAGCAATTAAAAACAACAAGCTGCAGGCCAGCTAGTTTACCAGAGAGAACCAAGGAAAAAGAAAGCTTAGAAGAGCCCTCCTGGGGTCAGAACAAACCTCAAAGAATGGCTTTAACGACTACCTTCACAAAGGGACCCAAGTTTAACTGAATCAGACCCTAGAGCAATTTATGTCCTAGGGCATTGTTGACAATAGAGCAATAAGCTGACAATTAGTGGAGCCTAAAAGTCGGGTATGATACCAGCAGAGACAGCCAGTTTAACAGAGAACTCAGGGAAAGA
>NW_006780322.1:2642052-2663649 GCF_000442215.2 Lipotes vexillifer
GAAAGAGACAGTCTGAAAGAGTCCTGCTAAAACTACTGCCATCCCAGAGTTACCTGCATATATCCGGAGCTGCATCCTCTTAGCAGTCATATCAGAGGCTTCACATTGAGGGGGAAAAATACTTCACTAATATTCCATCCAAGTCACTAAATGAATAAACAAGAAAACAACAACAAACAAAGCTTGGAGACGGGGGTGGGAAAATCAGTATCCACAGCTGCTACAATATATTACTTAAAAAGTCCAGTTCTCCACAAAAAATTATGAGACGTACAAAGAAACAGAAAAAGTATGACCCATAAGCAGGGGGGAAAAAAAAGCATACAATAGAAATTGTCTCTGAAAAGGCACAGATATCAGACTTAACAAACCAAGATTTCAAAACAGTTATTATAAGTATTTTCAAAGAACTAAAGGAAAACATACTAAAAAGAATGAAAAGAAAGTATGACAGTGTCTCATCAAATAAGGAATATCAATAAAGAGAAATTATTTTTTTAAAAAAGAGCCAAATGAAAATTCTGAAATTGAAAAATACAATAACTGAAATGAAAAGTTTACTAGGAATTCTCAAGGGTAGATTTGAACTTGCAGAAAAAAGAATCAGCAAACTTGAAGCTAAGTGGATAGAGATTATGCAATTCAAAGAACAGAGATAAGAAAAGAGTGAAGAAAAATGAACAGATCCTCAAAAAAAAAAAATACATATGGGACATCATTAGGCACACCAACATACACATAGTGGGAGTACCAGGATAAGTGAGAGAAAGGAGCAGGAAAAATACTTGAAGAAGTAACGGTTGAAAAAGATTAATCTACACATTTAAGAAGCTCAACAAACTTAAAGTACAAAAACACAAAGCGATTCACACCTGGGCAATCATACTAAAAATGCTGAAGACAAGGGGAAAATTTTGAAAACAACAAGAGAAAAGTGATTCACCACATACAAGGGGATCCAAAAAAGATAAGCAATTGACTTCCCATCAGAAATAATGTCATAAGGCAGTGAGATGACATATGCAAATGCTGAAAGAGAAAAACTGTCAACCAAGAATCTTATATCCAGCAAAACTATCTTTAAAAAATGAGGATGAAATAAAAACATTGCCTACACCCCCCAAAAACAGAAAACAAAAACTGAAAATATTTTGCTAGCAGTCCTGCCTCACAAGAATTACTAATTGAGATTCTTCAGGCTACTAGCAAGTGACCCCATGCCATAATTTGGATCCTTGTAAAACAAAAACAAAACAAACAAAAACCCCAAAGAGCACTGGTAAAGGTAGTTATGTACTTATAAAAAACAATATAAATGTGTATTTCTTCTCCTTTTTCTCTTAACTGATTTTAAAAGAAATTGTATAAAACAATATACATATAATTGTATTGTTGGGCCTATAACATATAGAAACATATTTCACAATAACAACACAAAGGAGGTAGATGGGAGCAAATCTGTATGGAGTAAGAAAATAAGTAAGTAAGATTTTAAGTATTTATTTATTTATTTTTAAAATTTTGGCTGCACCAGGTCTTCGTTGTGGCATGTGGGATCTATTTTGGTTGTGGCATGCAGACTTCTTAGTTGCGGCATGTGAGCTCTTAGTTGCGCATACATGTGGGATCTAGTTCCCCAAAAAGGGATCAACCCAGGCCTGCTGCATTGGGAGTGCGAAGTCTTATCCACTGGACCACCAGGGAAGTCCCAGAAAGTACAATTTTAACTTGAATCCACAGGAACAAATGAAGAGAAACAGAAATTGTAAATTAGAAAATTAGTATAACAAAATCTATAAATATATACTGTTCTCAGCTTCTTTAAAGGCTGTAAAATTACATAAAGCAATAGTAACAATGCATATGTAATATATACAGATTGTAATATGTATAATAATATTACAAAAAAGTGGAAGAGAAAATAGAGATATACAGGACATATAGGATATTCAGTATCTCCTTGGAATTAAGTTAATGTAAGTCTAAAATATATTCTGCTAAGGTGAGATTGTATATGGTAAGCCCTAGAGGAAACACTAAGAAAATAAATAAAAAAACAAGAGTTTAACTCATCATTAACAGAATTAAAATGTTAAACTACAAAAGATTCACTTAATGTAAAAGAAAGCATTAAAGGAAGAATAGGGGAACAATAACAACAAAAAAGACACATATAGATAATGAAAAGTAAAATGGCAGATGTACATCCTACCATATCAGAAATAATAGTCAATATGAATGGATTTAACAATCCAATCCATAGGGGGCTTTAAAAAGCTCTGACATGATCCTGGGACTCTAGAAGTCCACAGGCATGTACAGAGCTAGGTACACCCAGAAAAGACCTAGGAAGACCCTCATATTTCACCTCTGGCTGACCTACGAGAAGTGGATGCCAAGGCAGAGTTGTAAAACACCTGCTGGAGCATTGAAGACACACTCAACATCCAGAGCAGAGAACCCTTCAACAGAGGATGTGAGGTTTATTGGTTAAAGTATTTAAGGAAATCTCTATCTAATCATTAGCTGACCACTTCTAGTTACTAGGTTAATTACCCAGCAGAAACTTCAGTGGATGTACATAACAAAGAATATAGACTATACAGAATTAGTCCAGGAAAGTCACTAAACAAACAGCAGTAACTGCAACAAATACAATGACAACAAAAATAGTAACAACAAGAACCCTAGAAAGGGGGAGGGTATCAGATTTCCAGAGTCACCACATTATATTAAATGTACAGTTTTCAACAAAAACAATTATGAGACTTGCAAACAAACCAGCAAACAGGAAATTATAAGCCATACACAGAAAACAGTCAATAGAAAATATCAATAGAAACCATCCCTGAGGAAGCCCAGATGTTAGAGTTACTTGTCAGTTTTGAATCAGCTATAATTATAAATATATTCAAAGAACTAAGGAAAACCATGTCCAAAGATAAAGTATGAGAATGATGTCTCACCAAATAAAGAATATCAACTAAACTATTGGGTGTAAGATAGGCTACAAGGAAATATTGTACAATAGAGGGAATATAGCCAATATTTTGCAATAACTGTAAATGAAGTGTAACTTAAAATTGTATAAAAATTTTTAAATAATAAATTAAATTTTTAATTAAAAAATTCAGCATGGGAAGTTAAAAAAGGAATATAAAAAAAAAATCCAATCAAAAGACAGAAATGGTCAACCTGAATAAAAATCAAGATCCGACTATATGCCTTCTACAGGAAATATACTTTGGGTTCAAAGACACAAATAGGTTGAAAGTAAAAGGATAAAAGCAAAGAAAAAGTTATATATTGCAAACAGCAGCCATAAGAAAGCTGGAGTGGTTATACTAGTATCAGACAAAAAAGACCTTAACACAAAAAACTGTTACTAGAGCTTAAGAGGGACAATTCATAATGATAACAGGGTTAATCCATCAGAAAGATATAGCAATTATACAGATACGCAATTAACAACACAGCCCCCAAAATATGAAGCAACAACTGACAGAATTGAAAGAAGAAATATACAACTTAACAATAATAGTTGGAAACTTCAACACCCACTTTCAACAATGGATAGAACAAGGAGACAGAATACAACAAGGAAATAGAAGAGTTGACAAAACTATAAATAAATGACTTAACAGACATCTATAGCACTCTCCACCCAAAAATAGCAGAATACACATTCTTCTCAAGTGTACATGGAACATTCTGCAAAATAGACAACATATTAGACCATAAAAAAAGCCTCAATAAACTTAAATAAATGTAAATCGTACAATTGTGTTCTCTGACCACATTGGAATGAAATTAGAACTCAATAACAGAAAGAAACTTGGGAAATTCACAAATCTATGAAAATTAAGAAACACACTTCCAAATAACAAATGAGTCAAATAATAAATCACAAGGGAAATTACTTTGAGATGAATAAAAACAAAAGCACAGCATACCAAAACTTATTGGATGCAGCTAAAGCAGTGCTAAGTAGACTATTTATAGCTGTCAATGCCTATGTTAAAAAAGAAGAAAGATCGCAAACGAATAATCTAAAATTCCACCTTAACAATGTAAAAAGAAGAGCAAAGTAAACCAAAGCAAGTAGAAGGAAAGAAAGATTAGAGTAGAAATTAATGAAATGAGAATAGAAAACAGTAGATAAAATCAACAAAACTAAAAGATGATTCTTTGAAATGAGCAAGAAGACTGGCAAATCTTTAGCTAGACTGACCAAGAGAAAAAGAAGAATTAAATTACTAAAACAGGAATTAAAGAGGGGACATTACTACAGACCTAACAGAAGCAAAAAGGATTACGAGGGGATACTATGATCAATCATTTTTCGACAATTTATATAGCTTAGATGAAATGGACAAATTCTTTTAAAAAAGTTTTTTTTAATTAAAAAAATTTTTTTTGGCTGCACTGTGCAGCTTGTGGGATCTTAGTTCCCTGACCAGGGATTGAATCCAGGCTTTGACAGTGAGAACACGGAGTCCTCACCACTGGACCCCCAGGGAATTCCCTGAAGTGGACAAATTCTTAGGACAAAAAGTACCAAAATGGACCCAGGACGAAATACAAAATATGAATAGAACTATGACAAGTAAAGAGGTTGTTAGTAATAATAAACTTTAAAAAACCTACCCACAAAGAACATCCCAGGTTTAGACATTTGATGAATCTACCAAACATTTAAAGAAGAATTATAACCAATTGCTTACAAACTCTTCCAAAAGTAAAAACTAAAAGATCAAACAATTTCAACTCATTCTGTAAGGCTAGTATTATCCTTATACCAAAATCAGACCAAACATCACAAGAAAAAAAAATCCTACAGGCCAATAGCTCTTGTGAATAAAAATGCAAAAATTTTCAACAAAACACTACCAAACAGAATCTAGTAACATATAAAAAAGATTGTACACCATGACAAAGTGGAATTTATCCCAGGAATGCAATATTGGCTTAACATCTGAAAATCAATTAATGTAATATACCATATCAATAGAATAAAAGACAAAACCCATGATCATCTCAACAGACGCAGAAAGAGTGTTTAACAAAATTCCACACCTGTTCTAGATAAAGCACTCAACAAAAACTTGGAATAAAGAAATTCCTCAACTTGATAAAGAGTATCTGTGTAAAATCCACAGCTAACATCATAATAGTGAAAGATTGATTTCTCTTTAAGATCAGGAACAAGACAATAATGTCCACTCTTGCCACTTCTATTCAACATTGTACTGAAGGTTATAGCCAGGGAAATGAGGCAAGGAAATGAAATAAAAGGCATCCACATTCAAAAGCAAGAAGTAAGAAGTAAAACTATCTCTACAGATGATATGATCTTGTATATTGAAAATCTTAAGAACCTGGTACTGGCAAAAGGATAGACATACAGATCCGTGGGATAGATCTGGAATCCAGGGGGAAAAAACCCTCACATTAATGGTCAATCAAGTTTTTTATTTATTTATTTTATTTATTTATTTTTGCCTGCGTTGGGTCTTCGTTGCTGCGCGCGGGCTTTTCTCTGCGAAAGGGGGCTACTCTTCGTTGCCGTGTGCGGGCTTCTCATTGAGGTGGCTTCTCTTGTTGCAGAGCATGGGCTCTAGGCGCGCGGGCTTCAGTAGTTGTGGCACGCGGGCTCAGTAGTTGTGGCGCACGGGCTTAGTTGCTCTGTGGCATGTGGCATCTTCCCGGACCAGGTATCGAGCCCGTGTCCCCTGCCACCAGGGAAGCCCCTGGTCAATTGAGTTTTTATGAAAGTGCCAAGATAATTCAATGGAGGCAAGAATAGTCTTTTCAACAAATGGTGCTGGGACAACTGAATATCCACACGCAAAAGAGTGAAGCTGGACCTCACTTCGTATCATAACAAAAATTAACTCAAAATGAAGGAAGATCTAAATGTAAGAGCTAAAACCATAGAACTCTTAGAAAAACAATCATAAGTGTAAAGCTTTGTGACCTTGGATTAAGCAATGGATTCTTAGATATGACATCGAAAGAAACAAACAAACTGGACATTATTGAAATTAAAATCCTTTGTGCTTCAAAAGATACCGTCAAAAAAGTGAAAGGACAGCCGACAGAATGAGAGAAAATATTTACAAATTACTGATTAAGGACTTGTGTCTAGAAAATATAAAAAACTCTTACATTCAACAATAAAAGAGACAACCTAATTTTAAAATGGGCAAGGGATCTGAACAGACATTTCTCCAGAGAAAATATACAAATGGCCAATAAGCACATGAAAAGATAATATGCTCAATATCATTTGTCATCAGGGAAATGCAAATCAAAACCAAAAATGAGATATCATTTCACACCCCCTGGATAGCTATTAATCAAAAAGACACAATAGGGATTCCCTGGTGGCGCAGTGGTTGAGAGTCTGCCTGCTGATGCAGCAGACACAGGTTCGTGCCCCGGGTTGGGAGGGTCCCACATGCTGCAGAGAGGCTGGGCGCATGAGCCATGGCCGCTGAGCCTGTGCATCCGGAGCCTGTGCTCCGCAACGGGAGAGGCCACAACAGTGAGAGGCCCGCATAACGCTAAAAAAAAAAAAAAAGACACAATAACTGTAGAGCTACACGCCAAAGAATCAAACTGGACTCACACCATATAAAAAAATAAACTCAAAATGGGTTAAAGCCTTAAATGTAAGACCTGAAACCATGAAACTCCTAGAGAAAACAGGCAGTATGCTCTCTTCTGTCGGTTTTAGCAATATTCTACTCAGGCAAGGGACACAAAAGCAAAAATAAACAAATTGGGTCTACATCAAACTAAAAAGATTAACACAGCGAAGGAAACTATTAACAAAATGAAAAGACTGCCTTGAATGGAAGAAGATATTTGCAAATGATAAATCTGATAAGGAGTTAATATCCAAAATACACAAAGAGGGACTTCCCTGGTGGTCCAGTGGTTAAGAATCTGCCTTCCAATGCAGGGGATGCGGGTTCAATCCCTGGTTGGAGAACTAAGATCCCACATGCCACAACTAGAGGGCCTGCGCGGCGCAATGAAGACCAAGTGCAGCAAAAAAAAAAACCCGAAAACCAAAACCAAAACCAAAATACACAAAGAACTCATACAACTCAACATCAAAAAAACAAACAACCCAATTGAAAAATGGGCTGAATAGCTGAATAGATATTTTCCCCTGATTAAAAAATGGTAGAGGACCTGAACAGATATTTTTCCAAAGAGTACAGATGGCCAAGAGACACATGAAAATATGTTCACATCACTAATGATCAGGGAAATGCAAATCAAAACCACAATGAGATATCGCCTTACACTTGTCAGAACGGCTAATTTCAAAAAGACAACAAATAACAAGTATTGGCAAGGAGATGGAGAAAAAGGAACCCTGTGTGCTGTTGGTGGGAATGTAAATTGGTGCAGTCATTATGGAAAACAGTACAGAGATTCCTCAGGACATTAAAAATAGAACTACCAGGGCTTCCCTGGTGGCACAGTGGTTGAGAATCTGCCTGCTAATGCAGGGGACACGGGTTCGAGCTCTGGTCTGGGAGGATCCCACATGCCGCGGAGCAACTAGGCCCGTGAGCCACAACTACTGAGCCTGCACGTCTGGAGCCTGTGCTCTGCAACAAGAGAGGCCGCGATAGTGAGAGGACCGCGCATCGCGGTGAAGAGTGGCCCCCGCTTGCCGCAACTAGAGAAAGCCCTCGCACAGAAACAAAGAACCAACACAGCAAAAATAAATTAATTAATTAATAAGCTCCTACCCCCAACATCTTCTTTAAAAAAAAAAAATAGAACTACTGTACGATCCAACAATTCCACATCTGGGTATTTCTCTGAAGAAAATAACCCTAATTCAAAAAGATACATGCACCCTTATGTTCACTGCAGCATTATTTACAGTTGCCAAGATATGGAAGCAAACTAAGTGTCCATTGATGGATGAATGGATCAAGATGATGTGGTATATACATATATACACACAATGGAATATTACTCAGCTATAAAAAGAAAGAAACCTTGCCATTTGCAACAACATGGATGGATCTAGAAGGTATTATGCTAAGTGAAATGTCAGACAGAGAAAGACAAACACTGTATGATTTCACTTATATATGAAATCTTAAAAAAAACCCCACAAGAAAACAGAAACAGACTCATAGATACAGAAAACAAACTGGTGGTTGCCGGAGGGGAGTAGGGGAAGATGAGTGAAATAGGTGAGGGAGATAAAAAGGTACAAACTTCCAGATAAAATAAATAAGTCAAGGGAATGTAATGTACAGCATAGGAAATTAGTCAATAATATTGTAACAACTTTGTATGGTGACAGACAGTAATCAGACTTTTGTGATGATCATTTTGTAATGTATAAAAATATCGAGTCACTAGGTTGTACGCTTGAAACTAATATTGGAAGTTAATCATACTTCAATTTAAAAAAGAGGGGAAAAAGATAAGTGTGCTTGAGGATGTAGAGAAATTGGAACCCTCTTGCACTGCTGGGGAATGTAACATGGCGCAGCCACTTTTGGAGGTAGATTTGCAGTCTGGCAGTTCCACAAATGGTTAAGCAGGGAGTCACCATCTGACACCCAGTTATTTCACTTCTAGGTATGTACGCAATAGAAATAAAAACATACATCCACACAAAAACTTGTACATGATTGTTCATAGCAGCATTATTTATGACAGTGAAAACTTGTTTCAACCACATGTCCATATACTGATGAAGAGATAAAAGGTGTATCCATACTGTGAAATATTATTTAGCAAAATAAAAAGGAATGAAGCACTGACACAGGCTACAACATGGATGAACCTTTAAAATATTACACTGAGTGAAAGAAGCCAGACACAAAAGACCACATATTGTATGATTCCATTTATATGAGTTGACCAGCGTAGGCAAAGCTACAGAGATAGAAAGATTAATGATTGTCTTGGGCTGGGGAGGGGGCAGAAGAGTGGTTAGAGAGGTGATAACTTGGGGTACAGGGTTTCTTTTTAAGGTAATGAAAATGTTCTAAAATTGATTGTGGTGATGATTGCACAACTCTGTGAATATACTAAAAGTTGTTGAATTGTACAATTATAAATAGGTAAACTGTATGGTACGTGAATCACATCTCAATAAAGCTGATATTAAGTGAAAACAACCCTATGTCCTGTGGACACCCAAAAGCTTTCCCTAAAATGGCTGTAAATTGTCTTGGGGATGGGGATTTTATTCTCAAGTCCTCCTTTGGTGTCAGCTCTTGATCCAAGAATTCTGGCCTGGTTCCATAACACAATGACCCAGAAATGGAACTCAGCCTTTTGCTGAAGTTCTATCTTCCCAACCTGCCCTACCTCTTAGGAAGCATCCATGACTTCATCGTAAGTGGGACAGAGGAGACAGGAAGGGATGGCATTACAGGAGAGCAGGCAGCTTTCAAAGGAACATCAGGTATCCTGGTTTTTAGGAAGCTCTTCGCCCATTTCTTAACCGGGGGGCCTTTCCTCAGCCTTTGCACACTGCCCCCACTGTTCCTCAGGCCATCTCCCCAGCAACTCCCCACCCCATCTGGAGCAAACCAAATTCCTTCCTAGCATCTCTTAGGCAGAGCTGTTTATAATCAGACACATCTTTTGTGGCCTTGAGATTGCCCTTTCTATGGCCCATGAACTCACATTCCACCCAAGAAATTTATCAAGATATTTTTTAGCAAAGATAAATATCTCCCTAAGAAGAATTCTGTTGTCACCTGTTAAGACACTAATGTAGCCTTTTTTTTTTTTTTTTAAGGTGGAGAGAATAGTTTAGTGAACCTCATGTACCCCCGCAGCTCCAACAATTATCAGTGTTTTGCCAATCTTGTATTTACATGAGATAAATTCTTGGGAGAGGGCGGTGGTACTTTTAAAATACAAATGCTCCTATCAGAACAAGACAGAGAATATACGCTGAACCACCTTCTGTTTCCCATGTCGGGGAATCCAGGGAGAGGACTGGAGCGTAGGAGCCCCCCATAACCTGTGGGGGACTGAGGGTGGGCACAGAGCGATGGGTTAAGGTGTGCGGACCAAGATGATAGGGCGGGGTGTGTAGATCGGGCGCCCGGCGAGGGCGGTGCCCGACCTGGCTCCGGGGCCAGGCTTCCCGCGGGGCTAAAGCGCGGTGTCGGGCTCGGGGTCCGGCGGCGCCCCCTCGCGGGAGTAGAATTCATCGATAATGTTCTGCGGGATGCGCTTCAGCATCTCCTTGGGGAAGATGCGCAACAGCTTCCACCCCAGGTCCAAAGACTCGAACACCGAGCGTTTCTCGTAGGGACCTAGGGACAGAGCAGGAGTGTTAAGGGTGTGTGCGCGTGTGGGTGTCGGACTAAGGGGGTTGCTGCCTGAACGCCCCCAACGCGCCTCACCCTGGTTGATGAAGTTCTTCTCAAATTTCTGCAGGAATTCCAGGTAGAGCAGGTCCTCGGAAGGGAGCGCCTCCTCCCCCACCACTGCCTTCATGGCCTGCACGTCCTTCCCGACGGCGTAGCAGGCATACTGGTGAAGGGGGGAGGGGGTCGGCGGTCACGGCAGCCTTACCGCAGGAGTCCCGTGTTCCCCCATGTGACTGTGCGGGGACCCCAAAAGGGGAGGAATTTTTTTCTTCCAGGAGAAAAGTTCGTGGTCCAGCTGGGGCTCCAATCTCCAGCTTCTGAAACTAGCTTCCCCACCAGCCCTTGGGCTCTCTCCTTACCAGCTGGTTGGAGACATCGCCATGGTCCTTTCTCGTCATGCCCTCCCCAATGGCGGACTTCATCAGCCGAGAGAGGGAAGGGAGGACGTTGATGGGGGGGTAGATCTGGGCGGGGCGAAGAAGGCGTGTCAGAAGGCAGGGTCCAGACTTCCCCTTCTTTCCCACCTCTACTTGTCTTCCCTCCCCCTGTGGTTCTCAGCAGACTGGTCGTTATTCATCCCACAGAGAGGTCAGCTGGTCACACCCCGCCCTCTATCGCCCACAAATTCTAGGGCTTGGGTATACAGGTGTCTACATGTGCGCACCTAGACAGGAGAGTGGAGAGGGAAGATGACATGACATTAGTTCATGGAAGTCTCGCTATTTCAAAACTTCTGATTATTTGGACAAAAGCCAGGTAGAAACTTAACAGTTCATAGTTGCAAAGAAAAGCTGCCAAACAAAGAGGAAAGAGTAAGTGGGTGGCCTAAGATGGGACAGACACTTTTTCTAACCCTTTGGTACATTATTCACCACGTACTTGTGTCAGTTCCCTATTGTTTTTGTTCACCAAAGCAAATTACTAGAAAGGAAAGAGAAGTGATATTTATTTTGTGTCTACGATCTGCTAGATGATTTCTGTGGGCCAACTTATTTTGTTTTATTCTCCACAATGCAACTGTGTGATATATATTATCATTCCCATTTTATAGATGAGGAAACCTAGGATCAGAGAGATGAAATGATTTTCTCAAGGTCCCACATCCAGGTAGGCTGGATTCCACCCAGACTTGTCTTCTGTCCAGGAACCAAACAGTCTTTCTGGGGATTAACTCCTGTCACGGGTTAGCCTTGTCTGGCCCCTCCTCATTCACAGGGAGATGAAGTAAAGGGGGTGGTGGGACATTGGTTATTAGTCAGTGTACTTGGAGATGGTGGAGAGAGCAGGAAGTGGGTAAGGAGGGGACAGTACCTGTCTGTTATGAAGCTGTCTGTCCACGTAGATCTGTCCCTCTGTGATGAAGCCCGTCAGGTCTGGAATCGGGTGGGTGATGTCTGCAAGGAAAGGCACTGGTGTCAGTGTAGATCTAGGTCTCCACCCACTCAGGGCCATGTAGGTTCTATTCCCTCATGGGAGTGGGTGATCGGGGGAGGCAAGGAAGGGACAGTGTCTACCCTGATGGAGGAACAGAGCTACTGCACATCTATATAAAGAAGCATGGGTCCTCTAAGTGTCTGGGTAGGATGGGAGGGCAGGAGGGCTGCAGAGGGTAGTGGGCAGGGAGGCGGCTCACCGTCATTGGGCATGGTGAGGATGGGGACCTGAGTGATGGACCCACCCCGGCCCTCCACGCGGCCTGCCCGCTCATAGATGGTGGCCAGGTCTGTGTACATGTACCCGGGGAAGCCTCGGCGCCCGGGCACCTCCTCTCTGGCAGCTGAGACCTGCAATGTTCGTGCGCCTTGGGGTAAGAAAGGGGGCAAGAGGCTGACACAAGGAAGGGGAGTGGGGGGCTCAGTGACCATGAGGAAAGGGGTGGGGACAGGCCTGCGTGGGCCGGCTCTGGGCACAGTGACTACAGCCACCTCACCTCCCGCAAGGCCTCTGCGTAGGAACTCATGTCTGTCAGTATGACCAGCACGTGCTTCTCACACTGGTAGGCAAGGAATTCAGCCGTGGTCAGTGCCAGGCGCGGGGTGATGATCCGCTCGATCCTGCAGGTACGGCCAATGTTTAGAGAGCCTCGAGGCCCAGGCCTGTGCTCCATTTAGCCCCAGTGCTGAGAGGGTGGTGAACTGGGAAGCTGGTACAGTGCACAGCAGCAAAGGACTGGGTAAGATAAGCCCCAGGCCCCAGCCCCCAGATCCAGGCCATGGTTCCTGGGAGTGCGCCCTCAACCACGTCCTGCTATTCAAGGTAGGAACTGAGGACAGAGGCTGGGACAGGCAGGGAGCTTGGGTGAAAGAGGGACAGGCAGGGCCAGGAGTGACTGATGAGGATGACAGTGTCCCTCGTCCCCCATGGCACCTGAGCTTGGGTCAGCTGGAGCACTCACACACTCTGTGTCCTCGGGGTTCTTTCCTTACTGTTCCCCTCACTATTCCTTGCTGAGCATGGGTCAGAGGCTGGCCTGCCCTGGCAGCCCCTTCCACTGGGGGCAGTCCAGGCACTCTCAGTCCCCGGGCTCTGTGCCTGTGGCACTTTTCTCTGGTGATGTCATCTGGTCCTCCTGAACTCTGCTACCTGGTTTGAGTTCCTTCTGAGTACCTTCAGTTCCCAGGACAGTTTATTAGATTTTTTTTTTTCATCACCTAGCCTACAGATTTAAACTCACATTTTCTCAACTTTTAAGATAGCAATTTTTCTAAGCGAATGGTTTAGGGAAATATCTCTTTAGTGGTGACCTTGTGGAAGTGAGTCTCGGATGAGGGGTCTTGACTTGGGATGGTGGCTGGATGCAGGTTGTGGGCAGGGCGGAGGGGCGGCAGGTGGCCGGCAGGCTGTGGTCCAGCTCCCTGTCTCTCCGTGTGCTGTCCCTACCTCTTCCCCAGCCTCGGTGTCCCCATCTCCACAATGAGGGCTTGTTCTCCCAGCTCTGGCCCATGGCTGTAGTTCTGGGATGCCTGAGACCTGGTACTCTGGGTCTTGGAAGGGGGCAGGGCCTGCTGCCTAAGGGCAGTATGGGTGCCAGGGGACGGCTCACGTGGGGTCGTTGGCCAAGTTCAGGAACAGGCAGACATTGCCCATGGTACCGTTCTGCTCGAAGTCGGACTTGAAGAACCTGGCTGTCTCCATGTTCACCTGGACACACAGCAGGGAGGGCTGGAGGCGGGGCCCAGGTCCTTCCCTCTCTTCTCAGTAAAGCCTATTGACTGACCTGCTAATGGTCACTGGGGTGAACCTGGGGCTTGAGAGGGCAGGGGCTGGGTTTGCTGCCCAGTCCGGGATAGGGTCTCATCAGAGCCCCAGAGAGAGGTTCAGACTTCAGGCTCAGCTCTGCTCGGTGCCACCCCTGCCCCTTACCCTACCCGCTGCTTCCCTGCTAAACTCCCCATCCCTGCCTTGGGCCCTCTAAGGGCCCCCGGGATCCCGGCCGTCCTGGGCTCATCTTATAGCTTCTGTGGGGCACACACTGCCCGCTCCTCCAGTCATGCTCTTGCCTCTCTCACCAGACAGGCTCCGACTTTGACGGCTTCTCAAGAAGGATAATGCCTCCCCCATAAGGCTGGTGTGCCAGGGGCCAAGCCTGCCCGCCCATAGCTTCCAGAGCTTGCCAATCGGCCCAGCCCCTCTTACCCCCATGGCTGCAAAGACGATGGCAAAGTTGTCATCGTGATAGTCCAGCACGGCCTTGGATTTCTTCACCAGCCCAGCCTGGCGGCAGATCTGGGCAGCGATCTGGGGATGGGAGGAAGGACAACAGAACCAGAGCTCGAGTCAGCCCTCTGAGCACCACTGAGGAGCATGGACAGGGTAATTCCCAGCCCGACCTGCCGCCAAGGCCTTTGGTGGGAGGGACCCAAGGTCAGCAAGGAGGAAGGGCTGCCCTGGGTCCTACAGCCGCTCTCAGGGAAGGGCTGCCTTATTCTGTGGCACCTGAGGACCCAGGGTGCCTGTCATGAGGAGCAGCGTGGAAAAACAGTTCCAGAGAGCAACTGCCTACCATGGGTTAGGGGCAACTTGGCCCTTCAGAGTCCCCTCTGCCCCGCAGCCTGCTAGGGGTATCTCTGGGGTTCGCCCCAGGCCTGCAGCGTGTGTGCAGGAGTTTCCAGTCGCCATGTCCAGATCCAGGATGAGCGTGTGTGTAGGGGGAAGGCAGGGACACTTATGCCGTCTAATCCCTCTGAGCATTTTGAGGGTGAGCCGGGGCGCATCCAGGAGTAGAGGAGTGGGGGTGGTCATGGGGGATCATCTAGAAACCTTGTCACACCAGCTGCTCTGGGAAGAAATGGGCTGCCCACTCTGGGTAGAGGGGGTAGGGCAGGAAACCTGCACAGGGAGGCTTCAGACGGCCGTGGGGCTGGCCCGAGGTGGGGTTCGCTCAGTGCAGGCAAGTAAAGACCATTGCAAGGACCAGTGGTAGAGCCGTGGGCTCAGCTGCGCAGGACATTCAACACTGAGGCTACCCGTGAGCTCTCTCATGAGCCAGTGCGAGCCCCACTCACTCAGGATGGAGGCTTGGAGATCGGTCTGGGGGCCCTGAGTCCCTGAGCTGCCAGGAGACAGCTGCCGGTGACCCCAGCCTGCTCGGCACAGGAGGCCCCCCTCGCTGGCCCACCAGCCCTGGCCTCTGCTCCATCCCTTCCCCTTGGTCGTGCCCACAGGCCCCTCGAAGTCCTCACCTCATTGTGGGGGAGCCCAGCTGCCGAGAAGATGGGGATCTTCTGGCCACGGGCAATGCTGTTCATGACGTCGATGGGCGAGATGCCTGTCTGAATCATCTCCTCTGGGTAGATGCGGTTGTGGGGGTTGATGGGCTGGCCTGGGAGATGGTGACCATGGACCCTGCTCAAGGGTTCAGGCCTTGCCCGCCTTCCCCCACCCCTGTTCCAGACTCCAGGGCAGCACTGTTTAAAAGAATTTTCTTCCATGATGGAAATGTGCTCTAACTGCGCTGCCGAAAATGTAGCCCTGGCCACGTGTGGCTATTGAGCATGCACAATGTGGGTTTCTTGTTTTTAATTAATTTATTTAATTTTTGGCTGTGTTGGGTCTTCCTTGCTGCGAGTGGGCTTCTCCTTGCGGTGGCTTCTCCTGTTGCAGAGCACGGGCTCTAGGCACGCGGGCTTCAGTAGTTGTGGCTCATGGGCTCTAGAGCGCAGGCTCAGTAGTTGTGGCACGCGGGCTTAGTTGCTCCACAGCATGTGGGATCTTCCCGGACCAGAGCTCGAACCCGTGTCCCCTGCATTGGCAGGCGGGTTCTTAACTACTGTGCCACCAGGGAAGCCCCGCAATGTGGTTTTGAAATGAACTTTTATTTCATTTGAATTAGTCTGTATTTCAATAGCCACAGTCCAGTGCTCCCTTGGACGGTGCCACCCAGGCACATTAGAAGTGGCAGGCATGTGGATGCCAGAAGGCAGGAGAGTGAGGGTCTTGGGCACCTGGGGAACTTTGCACAATGATGATAGCATTTTATAGGAATGGGACATGAAATGCAGCTGGCCCCAGACAGAGGGGCCTTGCTGCTCTCGTATCTCACCTGACCTGCCTGTTAGTATGACCAGTTCTGGGGGTGAGCCCTGGGCAATGGCCCTGGCCTTTATCTGGGGCAGAATTTCCAAGGGCGAGGTGACAGAGGCAATGACTGGGGTGGGGAAGGTAGTTGGGGGCTGGGTCCCAAGAGCTGTCCCGAGCCTCCGGTCACTTACCATTGATATCCAGGAAGTCCTCTGCCATGACCACTGGCCCCTTGTCAATGGGTTTGCCAGAGCCATTGAAAACCCGACCTGGGAGTGGGTGAGAGGGGAACAGCCCTGGGTCTCTCAGTGCCACTCACCCTCCACACCACCAGCTCTCACCCAGCCCTCGCGTCCCAGTTGCCCCACGTTCCCCTCCCCTCAGCCCTTGGTTACCCCCAGGGAGCTGGCTACAGTGACTGCCTCCTTGGGGGTCTTTCCTCCTCTCCTGGAAACCTTTACAGGCAAGGCCTTGGCCCAGGATAATGACTAATGGGGAGTTTTAGGGCTGGAAAGAGGAGAGGACCAGGTATGGCAGATCTTGGGAGAAAATTAGGGGATGTGCAGTTCGTTCCAGCTTGACCCCAAATAGATGGCTACCTCCTCTGCCTCTAATTTACTGAAGCTGCCTTCCTCATGTATTGAGCACCTGCTATATGTCAGGCCCTGAGCTGGGGTTGGGGGTCAAAGACAAGGCACAACCTCTGACCTTAAAGGGCTCCCAGGGGAGGCAGACTAGGTAAAGAGGCAATGACAGTGCGGTCTGCTAGGTAAGCACTTGGTCAGGGAAGCTGGGCTGGTGGGACAGAGGGACGCCCTCACCCTGCCCATCCCTACCCCTCACCCAGCATGTCCTCCGACACTGGAGTCCGTAGGATGTCCCCTGTGAATTCGCAGGTGGTCTTCTGGGCATCGATCCCAGAGGTCCCTTCAAACACCTACAGGGTAAGAGGTTAGTTAGTCTAATAAGTGGTTTGCTGAGGAGAACGGGGCCTCCCATTCTAGGCTCCCTTTGTGTCCAGCTCCGGGCAAAGCTCTCTCAGGGGAAATAGAACATTTTCTGCCTTTGGAATTTATAAGATAGTGTGGAAACTTTGTGGATTCATTCATTTATTCAACCACCAACATCTTATTGACACCACTTACCTGAACAATTGCCTTGGTCCCAGCCACCTCAAGCACTTGCCCGTTCCTCTGAGTCCCATTGGGGAGGGTGAAGTTGACGATCTCAGCATACTGGGCAAACTGGCAGGAGGGGAGAGCACCCCAGAGTGTCAGTGAGACCAGAAGTGAAGTCCCTGTCTCCTCCTCAGACTTCCTTGACCCATTCTCAAGCTCCTTTCTCCCATCTTGTGCCCAGATACTCCTGGAAATGAACTTCAGAGACAGGTAAGTGGAAAGCTTAAATTCTGCTTGGGAGGCAGTATACCTGGGTGGGTAGGAGTACCGACTTCAGAGTTGGAAGACCAGGGTTAGAATTGAAGCTCTGACACTTAGAAGCTGTGTGACCTTGTGGAAGTTACTTAATGTCTCTGAGCCTTACTTTCCTCATCTTTAAAATGGGAATAATACTAACACCTATTTCATAAGGCTGCTGTGGGGAGGAAATATATGGAAAGTCATTAGCTGGTGCCGGGACCTTATAACAGCTCAATAAAATGTAGTAGCTATTATGGCTGTTTAGGTCTCCTGACAGCACCATTGTTTCTGCCCCTGTGGACTAATGGTGAACACAATGGCAAAGTTCTCTCCACGGCTCCCAGATGTCCCCATCTACCAGTGGCAATCGTTCCCTAGCCATGGGGCTGGGATCAATTCACATGTAGTCCTCACAGGCTTCAGGAATAAAACGAATCAGGCAATCACTTTGCTTTTGGCTAAGATCAAGTGAAGTATTCATTCTTATCAATGTAGAAAGCATCAGGCCAACATCTGGAATATATAAAGAGATCTTACAACTCAACAATAAAAAGACAAATACCCTATTTTAAAAATGGCAAAGGACCTAAATAAACATTTCTCCAAAGAAGATATACATGTGCCCAATAAGCACATAAATGATCAACCAATTAGTCACTAAAGAAACGCAAAATCACACAATGAGACAGCACTTCACACTCATTAATATGGCCGTAATAAAAAAGACAGATAATAACAAGTGTTAAGGTTGTGGAGAAACTGGAACGTTCAGACACTGATGGTGTGAATGTAAAATTGTGTGGTCACTTTGGTAAATAGTCTGGTGGTTTCTCAAAAGGTTAAATAATAGAGTTACAATATGACCTAGCAATTCCACTCCCAGGTGTACACCCAAGAGAAATAGAAACACATGTCCACATAAAAACTTGCATATGAAGGCTCATAGCAGCATTATTCATAATAGGCAAAAAGTGAAAATAACACAAATGTCCACAAACTGACAAATGGATAAACAAAAGGTGGGATATCCAGGCAGTGGAATATGTCAGCTTTAAAAAGGGATGAAGGGGACTTCCCTGATGGCGCAGTGGTTAAGAATCCGCCTGCCAATGCAGGGGACACGGGTTTGAGCCCTGGTCCGGGAAGATTCCAGATGCCACGGAGCAACTAAGCCCGTGCGCCACAACTACTGGGTCCGCGTACCACAGCTACTGAAGCCTGTGCGCCTAGAGCCCATGCTCCGCAACAAGAGAAGCCACCGCACTGAGAAATGAGAAGCCCGCGCACCGCAAGGAAGAGTAGCCGCCACTTGCCATGACTAGAGAAAGCCCGCATGCAACACAGCCAAAAATAAATAAATTAGTTAATTAAAAAGGGATGAAGTACTGATCCATACTACAACAAGGATGAACCTTGAAAACATCACGCTAAGTGAGAGAAGCCAGAAACAACGGGCCACATAGTGTGTCATTCCATTGATATGAAATGTCCAGACTGGTCACATCCATAAAACAAAAAGGTTAGTTGTTGCTGGGGACTGGAGGACATAGGATTGGTGGTGACAACTAACAGGTTCAGGGTTTCTTTCTGAGGTGATGAAAATGTTCTGAAATCAAGTAGTGGTGATGGTTGCACAACTCTGTGTATAGACTAAAACCCACTGACCTATATACACTTGAAAAGAGTGAAGTTTATAGTATACACATTACAACTCAATTTAAAAAACCAATCAGGCTGTCCCTCCAGGACCACAGGCAGCAAGTGGGTAGGTGGATATCTGCCCCAAGGGAATCCCTGAGCTCCGCTGTCTGTGTGTGCTTCAGGAACCAAGTTCTAGATGAGGCTATGAGCCAAGCCAAAGAAGCTGGGCTGGGAGAGCAGATGCTCCCAGCTGACACTGGTCCTCAGCTCTGGTCAGCACCAGGAGAGCTAAGCCCTCCACCTGCATCTTCTTCCCAGGGGAGGTCCTGGAGAGAGTGCATGGCATTGCCCAGGCACCCTCACCTTGCTGTCCATCCACCTGGCTTCCTTGATTCACTTCAGGGGTAAGTCTTAATCTTAATCCAATAAGAATAAATGTAAAAAAGACTGCATCTCTCCCTGCAATGTTTCTAATATTCTGGGAAATTAAAGTACTCCTCTAAGTTACTCCTTGGACATTAATCAAAACTAAAATCACAGAAGAAATAGAAAATAATGAAAAGGATATCACTTTGAACACATCAGTGTTTTCTGATCATAATCAAAGTAAGTTAGAAATCAATAACAAAAGGATAGTTAGAAAAACTTCATACATTTGGGAATTTTGAAACGTTCTAAATATAGAAAAACTGGGACTTCCCTAGTGGTGCAGTGGTTAAGAATCTGCCTGCCAATGCAGGGGACATGGGTTCGAGCCCTGGTCTGGGAAGATCCCACATGCCGTGGAGCAACTAAGACCATGTGCCACAACTACTGAGCCCGCATGCCACAACTACTGAAGCCCACGTGCCTAGAGCTTGTGCTCCGCAACAAGAGAAGCCACTGCAGTGAGAAGCCCACGTGCCACAAAGAAGAGTAGCTCCCGCTTGCTGCGACTAGCGAAAGCCTGCACACAGCAACGAAGACCCAATGAAGCCAAAAATAAATAAATAAATATAGAAAAACTTATAATTATATTAGAAAACATTTAGCACTAAACAATAATGAGAAACTATTTTTCAACACACATGTGATGCATTTAAATGCTTATATTAGAAAAGAAAAAAGGTGGAGGTAGTTTAAATGTATGCAACATGAAAAGTTAGAAAATAGAACAGCATTAAAATTCCAAATAAAATAAAAGAAATAATAAAAGGGCAGAGATCATTAAAATAGAAACAAACATATAATAGAGATGACCAACAAAGCCAAACTGGTTCTTTGAAAAGACTAATAAAACAGACAAATCCCTGGCATCACTGACTAAAAGACATGAGTAAATAATTGTTGGAATAAAAAAAGTCAAAGCTATTGTGACCGCCTGGAGGGGTGGGATAGGGAGGGTGGGAGGGAGGGAGACAAAGAGGGAAGAGATATGGGAACATATGTATATGTATAACTGATTCACTTTGTTATAAAGCAGAAACTAACACACTATTGTAAAGCAATTATACCCCAATAAAGATGTTTAAAAAAAAAAGTCGAAGCTAGCTATACTAATAATATTAAAAATAATTTTAAAATTATGAATAACTTTACACAATATATTTCAGAACTTAGATGAATAAATTTCTTGAAAAATACAAATCAAACCAAATCCAATTAAAAAAAAAATAGAAAGCCAGGATAGTCCTATAATCTTCAAGATATTGGATAAGTAACTTAAAATCTTTCTAGAAAGAAAACACCAGTCCCAGATAATAAGTGAGTTCTAACAATCAAGGAACAAATAATTTGAAACTTACTTAAGCTCTTCAAAAGACTGGAAGAAAAACTCCAGTCTTAATTAACTTTATGAGGCAAGGATAATCTTGATACAAAATAAGATAATAATGGGAAATTTATAGGCAATCTCAATCATGAACATAGATGCAAAAACACTAAGCAAATACTAGCAAACTAAATCCAGCAATGTACCAAAAAAGACCACAAGTTACAAACAAACCAAACAATAAAAGAAAACATGTAAAAAACCAAAAAATGAAGATAAACACATACACACAAAAGACCAAGCTGGGATTATTCCAGGGATTCAAGGTTAGTCTAACATTAGAAAATCTACTAATAAATTTATCTTATTAATGAGTTAAAGGATTTAAAAACATGTTATCTCAACAAGTTTTACAAAAAGTTAAAAAAAAAAAACTATGATTGAAAACAAAAGAACAAAACCATTCTTTGAAAACAGAATAAAAGGGAAATTCTTTAACCCCAAAAAGTAGCCTCAGAAAACCTACAGAAAATATACTCAATGGTATAAAGTATAAAACAGTCTCTTTAAATTTAGGAGCAAAGCAACACTGCCTGCTATCATCATTCCATTCAGCATTGTACTGGAGGAACTAACCAAAGTAATAAGATGAAGAGAAAACAGAGATTAGAAGAAAACAAAACTATAAAATGGAAAACTCCCAAACCCCAAATCTAATATAGTACCCCCAAAAAACTATAGACTAGGGCTTCCCTGGTGGCGCAGTGGTTGAGAGTCCGCCTGCCGATGCAGGGGACACGGGTTCGTGCCCCGGTCTGGGAAGATCCCACATGCCGCGGAGCGGCTGGGCCCGTGAGCCATGGCCGTTGAGCCTGCGCATCCGGAGCCT
>NW_006780322.1:2663792-2671656 GCF_000442215.2 Lipotes vexillifer
AAAAAAAAAAAAAAAAAAAAAAACTATAGACTAATTTCTCTTATAAATATAGATACAGAAATTATAAATAAACTACTGGCCAGTCAAATCAAACAATGTATTAAATAAATAAACATGTATGACCGAATAGGGTTTACTCCAAGCATACAAGCTTAGATCAATCAACCTCTGGGAAATTTTGAAACGGAGTCAACATTTCACAACATCATTTATAATAATAGGGAGTTTGTGAACCTAAAAGAAAAACCCCACAGGATTATGCAAATAGAAATCAAAAGGCTTTTGATATAATTCGGCAGCTGTTTGTAATGCAATTCTATGTAAAACAGGAATGGAAGGTAACTCCTTGAATACTAGACTATTTATCAAAGCCAACATCAACATCCTTCTAAATGGTAAAATGCTAAGCCTCTTTTCTTTTCCAATAAAATCAGTAATGCACAGAGAGAGATGCCTGTATCACCGTTGTTACATAATGTTTTTTGGAATTTTTGGTTTATACAATAAGACCAAAAAAAGAAATTGAGAAGTATACCAATAAACATAAATAGAGAATGTTCTATTTTTAAAAAAGATAGTGAGGGAAGACCGTATTCTTCAGAAATGTTAAAGAAAGGCTGTAGAGGGCTTCCCTGGTGGTGCAGTGGTTGAGAATCCGCATGCCAATGCAGGGGACTTGGGTTCGAGCCCTGGTCCGGGAAGATCCCACTTGCTGTGGAGAAACTAAGCCCGTGCGCCACAACTACTGAGCCTGTGCTCTAGAGCCAATGCACCACAACTACTGAGCCTGCGCTCTAGAGCCTGTGAGCCACAGCTACTGAGGCTGTGCGCCTAGAGCCTGTGCTCCACAACCAGAGGAGCCAGCGCAATGAGAAGCCCGTGCACTGCAACAAAGAGTAGCCTCCACTCACCACAACGAAGACCCAATGAAGACCCATTTTATAAAATAAATAAAGTTATCAAAAAAAAAAAAAAGAAAGGCTGTGGAAATATTCCAAGTTATAGGAGGCTAAACAGACATGATGATTAAATGTGATACCAGGCCCTAGACTGGATCCTATACTGGAGGGAGAAAAAAGACTTTATTTAGGTCAGCTTATAAATTGGAATATAGGTTGTAGATTAAAGTATCAATGTAAATTTCTAAAGTTGATAACTACTGTGGTTGTGTAAGAGAATATCCTTATTCTTCAGAAATACACACTAGAGTTTTGGGCATAACTTACTCTCAAAATATCTAAAAAAAAAAAAAAAAAATTAACCATACACACACACACACACACACACACACATGCATATACACTCAGAGCAGTGATAGAACAAATGGGTAGATGGATATTCCTTGTACTATTTTTATTTTTGCAACTTTTTATAAATTTGAAATTGTTTCAATAAAGTCAAATTAAAGTATGCCAGTGGAAAAAGAGACGTAATTCCCTTTATTTGCAGATGATATTGTATATTTAAAAAACACTAAGAGGATCTAGTTAAAAACAAAAACAAACAAAAACAACCCCATCCAGGATTAATAAGAGAATTTGGCTGTATACAAGATAAATATATAAAAATCAATCTCAGATTATTTTCCATTATGTTATTATAAGATATTAAGTATCGTTCCCTGTGTTATAGAGTAAATCTTTGTTGCTTATCTATTTTAAGTAGTTTGTACCTGTTAATCCTGCACTCCTAATTTATCTCATAATCTGAAAAAATATATATATAGGGCTTTCCTGGTGGCACAGCGGTTAAGAATCCACCTGCCAGTGCAAGGGACACTGATTCGAGCCTTGGTCCAGGAAGATCCCATATGCCGTGGAGCAACTAAGCCTGTGCGCCACAACTACTGAGTCTGCACTCTAGAGCCCATGAGCCACAACTACTGAGCCCACGTGCCACAGCTACTGAGGCCCGTGCGCCTAGAGCCTGTGCTCTGCAACAAGAGAAGCCACCGCAATGAGAAGACCACGCACCACAACAAAGAGTAGCCCCCGCTTACCGCAACTAGAGAAAGCCTGCGTGCAGCAACGAAGACCCAATGCAGCCAAAAATAAATTTATTAAAAGAAAAAAAAATTTCTCATTTAAAAAATATATATATATATATAAAACTGATTCACTTTGCTGTACACCTGAAACTAACATAATATTGTAAATCAACTATACTTCAATTAAGAAAAGTGTTCCCCCCAAAAGAATCACAGAATATTAAAACGTATCATTAAACAAAATTTATGCAAAAAGTGAAAAAAACCCAATCACTATTTTTTTCCATTCCAGCAATAAACGGAAGAGGAAATGGAGAAAAATATTTCATCCACAATAGGGCCAAAACCCATAAAATATCTGGAAATAAATTTAACAAGAAAGGTACAAGAAAATAATAAAATCTTACTGAAGGACAGAAAACAAGCCCTGAACAAATGGAGAGCACTAGTGCTTTCCAAGACAGAATGACTTACTATCACAAAAATATAAATCCTTTTCAAAAATATATAAATTCAATGCTTTCCCAATGGATTGTTTCTCCTGGAACTTGATAAAATGATCTTAAAATTCATGTAAATGTCTGAGAATATCCGAAAACAGTTATGGAAAAGATCAGGGGTGGAGGACTTGCCTTGTCAGATATTGAAACGTGCTCTAAAGCTACTGAGGTCAAGTGGTCAGTGTTGGCGTGCGGCAGATGAACGGAGATGTTGGAAGGCTAGAGTCCAGAAACAGAGCCCAAATTTTAGGAGACTATTAGAGAACAAATGTGGCATATAAATTCATAGGGAAAAAGAATTTATTGTACAAATGGTGCTAATACACTGGTTATCTATCCCTATCATAAACACAAATGCATTCCAGGCATATAAAATTTTAAATATAGGGCTTCCCTGGTGGCGCAGTGGTTGGGAGTCCGCCTTCCGATGCAGGGGACGCGGGTTCGTGCCCCAGTCCGGGAGGATCCCACATGCCGCGGAGCGGCTAGGCCCGTGAGCCATGGCCGCTGAGCCTGCATGTCTGGAGCCTGTGTTCTGCAACGGGAGAGGCCACAACAGTGGGACGCCCGCGTACCAAAAAAAAAAAAAAAAAAAAAAAAAATTTAAATATAAAACTAAAACAAAATACCAGAAGCTTTTCTTCTTTCCTTTTTTATGGAATAATCCAGTTAAAAGCTGGATAAGAGAGACATCTTTAAGCAAGATAAGAAATCCAGAAGCCATAAACAAAAAAATAGAAATCTTTGATAATATAAATATTTGAAATTTCTGTATGGCAAAGATACCATAAACAAAGGTGAACAATAAACAAAGTAAAATGTACAACTCAATGTGTAGGAAAAGGTCACAGAGGAGGAAGTGCAATCTCAACAGATAAAAAGATACTCAGCTCCGCTAGTCATCAGGGAAATGCAAATAAAAGCAAGATAGGACTAGTCTTAAACATTAGGCAAAATTACTGGAGAGCACATATTTAGTGATGGCAAGGATGCTGGGAAGTGGGTCCTCTCATGCATGGCTGGTTGGAATATGAATTACCACAACCTTGCTGGGCAAGCAATTCTGCTCCAAATTGTCAATATCTATTTAAAAATAAATAAAAACTTTGAACCAGCAATTCCATTTTGGGGGAATCTAACCTGTAGCAATAAGGGCACCAGTATAAAAGGGATATATATTGCTATACTATTTGTAATAGCAAAACCTGGAAACATGCTGATTGTCTATGAAAAATGGAATACATCACAGTACATCCATACCACGGTATGTCCAAACCATAGTCGCTATCAAAAAGAATGAGTAAAATGTGTATCTACTGACATGGAGCAAACACTCGATACATTTGAAGAGACTAACAAACACCAACGTAAACATCTAACTTGCTTATATCTGCCCATATACATTTACACTGGTTGTCACACGAGGTTGGGAATAAAGAGGTTAGGGGCAAATCGTTAACTTTGTGTCTTTTATTTCACTAGTTACAAAAAGCATGTTTTGTGTGTGCGTGTAATTAAAATGTAAAAATAAAAATGGGGGGGGGGAATTCCCTGGCGGTCCAGGGGTTAAGACTCCGAGCTCTCTCTGCAGCGGGCCGGGGTTCCATGCCTGGCGGGGAACTAAGATCCGGCAAGCAGCGCCGTGCGGCCAAAAAAAAAGGGCGGGGGGGAGTAGGGGAACATGTTCAAGTACAGTGAGGTCGTTGTCACCATCACGACTATCATTATATCCCCTGCTGTCCACATACCAGTGACCTTCAGGGCCAGGGAAGAGGGGTGGATGGCTCAATTCTCCTAAGCGGTGTGAGTAGGGTGGGGTCCTCCCCCCAGGGCTCCCTGCGACCGGAGGTTGAACCTGAGACAGGAGGATTCCCAGCTCTGACAGTCACTGAGAGAAGCTCTGGCTTGGGGGTGCCAGGAAGGCGATCTTGTTCCCTCCCAAACCACCGTCAGACCCCGCGGAATGGGGTCACTGAGGGAGGGGGCTCGCCCCAAGAGGAGTGCTGAGGTCCGCGGAGGGGCTGATGCCGGACAGCCTTTGGCTTCATAACCACAAGAGGGAGCCCAAGAGCAAGGACTGCGAGGCCCCGGGAAACAAGTTAAATACAAGTCCTGGCTCCAACCCTTCTTCCGGTCTCTGTGGGCCTGTGTGTCTCTCTCTCTGAAATGGCCACTGGCCTCATTGTCTGGGGCGCAGATGGTGGGCCGCTAACCTCAGGAGGAAAAATGCTTGACAGAACACCGGCCTGAGCGGGCCCCAAAGCAATTAGGCAGTGGGCCCAATGAAAAACAGGCAGCAGGCTGATAAAAACCGATCCTTTGGGAACTTCCCTGGTGGTCCAGTGGGTAAGACTCCACGCTCTGGGAACTAGATCCTACACGCGTGCCGCAACTAAAGATCCCACATGCCGCAACTAAGACCCGGCACATTCAAAATAAATATTTTTTAAAAATTCTCTTTTACCTTAAAAAAAAAGCGATCGTTGTTATGTGGGTTTGTGTGGGTGATGGAGAGGGGAGGAGACGTGGCACACTGTGTGTCCCCGAAAGACGAAACATCACAGAAAGTGAACTTTAAGCAGCAGAGAGGTTACAGCCAGTTAGGAGGAAGAACTCTCAGAACCATGGCGCCCAAGCATGGAGGGTGTTATCTGGAATCCTCAGGAAGAGAATGCCAGTTATTTGTTTGGGGGGAAGGGTGGGTTTAGCCACTTAGAGCAGTGTGTGCAGCGGGAGAATTCCAATGTGCAGCAGTGAGCTTTTATTTATACCCCGTTTCCCAGCCGCAGACCTGATTCTCTCAGCTCTCATTGTTGGTTACTAAGAGAATTGCAGGGAGTGTGGATGATTCAGTGCAGCCCACCTCCTCTGCTGGAGATTCAACCGAGTTCCCAACCAGCCAGGGGTCAGGCATAGGGGTGCTGTCGCATCCACTCAGGAGCCTGGGAAGTTCTTAGCAAGCCTGGCAGGACTTGGACAGGGCCTGCTGCCTCCAAGGCTTCTCCCCATGACAACGCCCAGGGCAGTTTGGGAACTCCTCTGGAAATTGTTTTTGGAGCTGATGCACACACTTTTCTTTCTTTCTTTCTTTCTTTTTTTGCGGTACGCGGGCCTCTCACTGTTGTGGCCTCTCCCGTTGCGGAGCACAGGCTCCGGACGCGCAGGCTCAGCGGCCATGGCTCACGGGCCCAGCCGCTCCGCGGCATGTGGGATCTTCCCGGACCGGGGCACGAACCCATGTCCCCTGCATCGGCAGGCGGACTCTCAACCACTGCGCCACCAAGGACACCCTGCACACACTTTTGAAAACTTTTTCCCTGAAGAGTTTGGGAGCAGCCACAGACATTTGGAACCTAGTCTGGTGGGTAATGTGAATCTCCAACAACGGCCGGTTTGAATCACAGAATATAGCAGGCGGAAGATCCTCTAGAACAGCGGTTCCGAGGGTGATCCGGCCCTCCGGCAGCATTAGCCACCGGGAGCTTGTCAGGAATGCACATTATTGGGCCTCAACCCAGGCTGCTACCTTAAGAGGTTTTCATACAATTTCAAGGCCCTGATTACCTGTCTAAGAACTTTGGATCTATGCAAAATTCTTCCCCCAAATATTTTTCCATTTGAGAAGGATAGAAGCAGAAAGCGTTATTGCCTGTGTGATTCAATTCGGGCAGAAGGTGGCGCTACAGAGACAGAATTGTGGCATTTTTGCCCAAGCAACTCTAGAACAAGGCATGTGGGACAGTGGACAGGGGTGCATAAAGGTGCCTTCTCCATCTCCTGCACTTATGAGACTGTCAACTTCTGATTCCTTTCCTTCCCTCTGCAAGCCCAGGATTTTCTGGGTGTCTCCCTCACCCAGTTACTCTGTTCTACACGAGTTACTGATGTGTCCAGTAATCACAGAACCATAGCCTGGGAATCTATCTCCAGTTTCCTAGTCCAGCCCCACATTACAGCTGGAAAATGGATGTCTGCATAGGTACTGACTCTCCATACAGAGTCCTATATAGACTGGCAGAGGTGGGCAAAGGGGCAGGAGATTCACCAACTGTTTATTTAATCAGGCATATTAGCATTTCCGCATTCCAGGCAGGGCTCTCACTAGCTGTTCTCAAGGAGGAATAATAACAATACATTTATCTGATTTGATTCTCACAACAATCCTATTGTCATTTTTTTTTTTTTTTGACCTTGCTGCAGGGCATACGGGATCTTAGTTTCCCAACCAGGGATCAAACCCATGCCCCCTGCAGTGGAAATGCAGAGTCTTAACCACTGGACGACCAAGGAAGTCCCCTATTGTCATTTAATGGATGAGGAGGGCTTCCCTGGTGGCACAGTGGTTGCGCGTCCACCTGCCGATGCAGGGGACACGGGTTCATGCCCCTGTCTGGGAAGATCCCACATGCCGCGGAGCGGCTGGGCCCGTGAGCCATGGCCGCTAAGCCTGTGCGTCTGGAGCCTGTGCTCCGCAATGGGAGGCAGGTGGGAGAGTCCTGCCTTCCAGGGAAGTTAGGCACAGCCATTCTACTGATGAAGAAAGAAGCACAATAGCTGCAATGCCCCTGTTCATTGCTGGTAGGAGCAGGTCTGTTAAGGCCCACAGCGGGGCCCACAGGAAAGGCGGGAAGAGAAAACCTCGGGTGGCCAGGGAGGGAGAATGTGGAGGTGGGTGTCTGGGGATTTGGAAGAAGGGGGTGGGAGCATGGGGGCCACCGAGGGGCAGGGGAATTTAGAAGAGATCAGTACAGGGGCCGGGAGCATTGGGATTTAGCCGTGGTGCCTGGGAAGAGACAGAAGTCTTACCTTGACCTGGTCCAGCACCACCAGGGGCCCATTGACGCTGCACACGGTCCTGTAGGCTGGGGGAGGGGTGGGGGTGGGTGAGGGTCTCACACCGACACCCGGACAGACAGAGACAGACACACACACATAAGCATCCTCCACCTTCCCTCCCTCTAAGCACCACTCCCTCCCCTCTCTGGAGCCTGGGCCGTCAGGGTCATTAGCTGTGACAGGGCCAGCCACCATTGCTGTAAGGGTCATGCCCCTGCCCGCAGGGCCCCCGCTGCCTCGGACACCTGCAGGAGGCTGGGGGAGGGCCAGGGCAAGGGCAGAGGCCCCTCGAGTCCTTCCCTCCCACACCCCCAGCCATCAGAGGCCTTTCTCCTCTCTGAGGCTATTTCCCGTCTGGCCTCGGCCCCCACTTACCCACTACTCCCTCCTCTCTGACCCACAGCATTTCCCAGAAGCTAGAGATGTGATGAGAGCTGCCCTCCCTGCACCTCAGCAGGGCCACACTTCTCTCCATCGCCCCACACTGGCTGGGCACTGTGTGTGTGTGTGTGTGTGTGTGTGTGTGTGTGTGTGTGTGGGG
>NW_006780322.1:2671708-2684219 GCF_000442215.2 Lipotes vexillifer
GGGCTGGGTGTGTGTGTGTGTGGGTGTGTGTGTGTGTGTGTGTGTGTGTGTGTTGGGGGTGCAGGCATCACTGAGAAAAGTCAGCCAGGGCCCTGCGCTGCCACGAGGCCGAGCTCCCTGGGCATCTGTGGGAGCAGGGAGAGAGCAGAGCCACAAAGAAGGATGAAGCAGATTGCCCCCGTCCTGATGGCTGGAGAGAGCCACAGATGGGGATGTGAGCTTGGCTTACAGGGAGGGATTGGGTTAGACACCAGGAAATACTCCCCAGCTCCAGTGCTGGGGACCCCAGTAGGAGAAGCACAGACTGGCACACAGGAAGCTTACTTTGGTTCTGTGAGGTGCTAGCTGAGGGACCCTGGGTCCTTCCATCACCCATGACCCCAGGACATGGTAGCCCTTCTCCAGGGTCATTTTGAAGTGCCAATGGGACAACTGGGGTGAAGGAACCTGGCAGGGCAGGATGGTCAGGGGTGTCTGTGAGGTCGCTGGGTCACTCCCAGGCTGGAAGGGCCTCCGACAGGAGAGCGGTCCAGCCCTCTTCTCAACAGGCCAGGAGAATGGGGCTCAGAGGAGTGGAAAGTCCACCCAGGGACACAGACCCTTGTGGCAGAGCAGGGGCAGGGCCCCCCTTGTGCTTCCTATCACACCACATGGGCTCCCACCCGCCCTCATGGTTTTAGCAGGCCTGCTGCCCAGCTGCTCCCGCCAGGCGAAGCTAAGCGGGGCTCAGTGGTCAACACCTTATTTTTGTCAGATTGGAGTTCCTTTCCTGGGGACTTAGTCTAGGAAGACCCACTGGGCAAGGTGATCCTTGCACAGATGTTTTCTATGTTCTCTCAAACTTAAGGACTATTAGGAAAACTCAAGAAAGCTAAGTTCTTGTTGGACTTGGGCCCAGAGCTGGGGCACTCCCCACCCTTCCTGCCCTCAAACTACCAGCCCCCACGTGCACCTGAGCCACTCTCTTGTCCTTTACCCACGGAGGTGGTGTCCCATCTTCCATCTAAGCCAGCCCCTCCCCGGCACTGGGAACCAGGCCCTAGACAAGGCTGAGCACTAGGGTGACCGGCCAGTGCTCCTTCTCTCTGTGGCCTTCTCATCAAGCAAGTTCTGGTATTTTCCATCTTCAAATCACACCCTCCACTCCAATCCTTGTCCAGCGACGATCACAGCCCGGCTCCACTGCCCTCTCCACCTGCCACCCACACCTCACCTTCCAGTCTGGCTTTGCCCGTGCCCCTGGAAGGGACCAGGGCCTGGATGCACTCTCTCCTGCAGGTCCCTGGAGGCCCCACTCCGCCCCTCCCCCCCACCTCTCTGGCTACTCCTCAGCCTGTTTTCATACCTTTGGGTGCTGAGACCTCAAGGCTGGGACCTGGTTCTTGACAACTCACTCCTGCCCTGCAAGCTCTGCTTCCCTCCTCCCTCCTCCGTCCTATCTTCAAGCCTGCCTCTCAGATGCCTTCACAATACTGGGCTAGGCAAATAAAGGAGGCAAATAAAAGATGGAGCCTACAATTTAAAAGGGGATAAAGATGAAATAATTGCCAAGTGCTCTGAAGGGGAAGAGCAGGGTGGGCGGGAATGGGCTTGAACACCAGGCTTGGAGCTCATGGAGGAGGTGCCTTGCAGGAAGGGCCATTTGAGCTGAGGCTCCAAGGTCAAGTGGAGTCATCCAGGCAGCACCCAGACAGCTGGCCAAAGGGCACATCTGGCAGAGATAAGGAGGCCCAGGGGCCCAGAGAAAGAACTTGGGGCCTTTGGGGAACAGAAAGAAGGGCAGCGTGTCTGGCGTGCACAAGCTCACTTCCCTTGTGCAAGAGGACACATCAGTTCCAAGACACGTGAGGGCAGGAGTGTCTGTAGTGTTCACTGCTGGATTCCACCTCTTAGAAGAGTGTGGGCCTGTGATGGACACTCAGTAAATATTTGTTCTTTGAATTATGGAAGGCGTCACCTTGTCCCACCAGCCCATTCCCGTATATCCCACATCAGGACCTATGTGTTCCCCCTACATACACACGCACCTTCCCATCCCCAAACCAAATGAGGATCCTGTTGCCTACTCTGGCTCCTGCCACCCTTGTGAAGGTAGAATGGAAGGGATGATAAAGCAAATACACAGGCTAAAGGGGTTGTAGGCACAGGAAGACCCCAGCCTCTGGAGGGTTAGGGCAGAGGCCAGGGCATCCACCTGCCCACCAAGAAAATCACCAAACAGCCCTTCCTGCCCAGGGGGCATTTTGAGCAAACCCTCTGGGTTACTAGGACTGTGTGAAGCAGAGAGGAGCCAGGGAGCCCAGCAGAGGGAGGGGAGGATTGTGAGAACGGGAAGGAGCACGGGGCAGGGAGACCCGCGTTTTCAATAGCCCTGGGGAAGAGCTGGCATCTTACTGGCCCTGTGGAGAAAACACCAAGACAACTCTAAAGTACCAACAACTCTACCTGCCAAGGGGGGGAGCAGTGAAGGTCACAGTCACAAAGAGGGGAGCGATCTGGATGTGGGGGGCCACTCCAGCTCCCAAGGAGGGGCTGGTCTGCGGGGAGCCCAGGCAATGTGCTTGCCTGCAGCAGAGCTGGGTGCTCAGCACTTCTCAATTCTATGCAGCATGAGGTCTCTAAGTCCCCATCTCATCACACCAGCCTCATCCATAAGCTGCCTTCCCAGGATTCCCGCGGACACGGTTCTTGGCTCTAGTTGCTGGGTGAATACATCACTCTATAGCCTGGACCTTTCATCGCAGATAATCCACTTACGTGGCCATTTCGGTCCAGTCTCTGGCTATTGCCTTCCTTTGTCCGAGGCCTCATCCTTGACTAACTACGGAGGCTCACTGGGCCCTTTCCCCTCTGAAGTCCCACAGCTGGCACACAAGTGGGTGCCCTGCTCTCCAGCTTGTCCGTTACTGGAGACAGATTGTGTCTGTCCCTTCAGACCAGGGTGTCTCCTCCGTAGGACTAGACAATATCTCTTCTTAGAGGCTGTGTGGTTTGGACACAGCCAAGGTGGTGGCTGAGCAACAAAGGTGTCCTTGACCGGAAGCCAGGTCTTTTGTCTGCACCCACCCCCAACTCTGATGGTGTCCATCGCATGGAGTGGCAAACTGAGGCCCAGGAAGTCGGCGGATTTCTCCTAGGGCCCACCACAAGTCAGGACAGTAGCCTGTGGCACTCGAGGCTTATGGCCCTACCCCAGCCCGGGGCACGTCCCTGACCCTGGAGGTGGTGCTGGAGGCAAGGGCTGGACGAGAAGACCCCTGAAGGGCATGGACACGTTGCAGACAATCCCTCCAGCTGCTCTGCCCACCCCCTCTCCATTGTCCTAGCTGACACTTCGGGTTGGGTTGCTCTTCGGGCTGCGGGCCCCTTCTGCTCCCACCTCCCCACCGCCTTCCCCGGCAAAGGCTCAGCGGGGCTCCGCTAATTAGGGCCGGCTCAGCCACACCTGCAGCGTCCTGGGAGCCAGCAGAGGCGGGCGTCCATGCGTGAGGCCGGGGGTGGGGGGGGGGCGCGGAGCAGAGCGGATCAGGCCCTGCACCTCCTCCCAGATCCCCGCTGGAGGGATTAGGGGAGGGAGGGCAGGGGCGGAGGGTTCTTAGAATCGGCCCAAGACCCTGACGGTGGAACTCTCTCCGTGTAACCTCCCTTGCCGTTCTGTTGAGGAAACCAAGGCAGCCAGTGGTTTGGCACTCAGGGCCCTGGGCCATCGGACCGGGCTCCAGCCCTCCAGCCAGACTGCCAGCCCGTCTGTCCTAACCTCTGCTCCTGCGGGGCGCCCCGACCCCTCACCCCACCCCTTCTGCCCCACACAACCAGATAGAGCTCCTGCTGCCTCCTCTCCGTGGAGCACAACTCCAGCTCTGAGGAAGGCAGAGGGGTCCCTTCCTTCCCACGGTGGATACTGCTGGGGTCCCTCCCCGTCCTGATTCTACCACCCCCCTTTCTGCCCTATTCCCTCCCTCAGCCACTGCAGAGAAATCACCTTTAATGCCTCTGGCCTGTTTAGTCCACCTCCTCCTCCAGGAAGTCTTCCCCGGGACCCATGCCCGTGGCCAGGCGAGCTCTGGGGCTGGGAGTCAGCTGCCCGTCCATCCCCTGGCCCTCTGGTGCCCCAGCTCCCCTCCTAGGCTCCTTCTGCCTCTACACAAAAGTTGTCCTGCCTGGAAGTGCTTAGAGTCCCCTGGTGGGGCAGGAGGGCAGAGAGGGGCACAGGAGTCCACCTGCCCAGGCCCCCCGAGGAGGAAGGGGGGTGTTGGAGAAAGCTGCAGGTGCAGACGCACGCTGAGGAGTCCAGCCTCCCTCAGGCGGGGGGTGCCGGCCAGCCCCAGCGTGGACAGGACGCCGGTGTGCAGCGAAAGCACAGGAGCGGCCTCTGTCTTCACAGCAACACCTTTAACGCGGGCACTGGGCGAGGGGCTCACCTTGCGCTCGCCCGTGACTCTGGGTGGGCTGTTGAGTGTGAACACAGTTGCCTGACTGGGGGCCGCATGGTGCCAACAGGGGGGACACTGCTGTTCCTGCTTCCAGCCGGGGTCAAACCTCCTGGGCCTTGGCCCTAGTGCCAGGGCTTGTGGACTATAAATAAGAGGCCGGCTGGGAGGGGATCCCGGGTAAGGTTGCACCCTGGGAGGGCACATTCCAGGGAAGAGGAAAGCCGAGCTGTAGGTCCAGACCTCAGACCCCACCCCCCACTCAGCACCCAGGCGGCTCTCCCGTTCTCACAGAGGGAGGGGAAGACGGGGGAGGCGCCTGCGGGGGTGGCCTGGACAAAGGTCAGCCGACTCTACTCAGGTCTCCAGGCCCGGGCTCTGGACCCCGGGGGGGGGCACAGTCACTGCATATTTCTGGGCTTTGGTGACCCCGGCTTTGCAGTCGGGGAGGATCTGGACCTTGGTCCTCCCCGGGCGCGCGGGGCCTTCTTGATAAATCCGACCCCACTCGCTGTCAGTTTCTCCTTAGCTGGAGTGTTCCACACCCCGCGGTGCCTGCCTCGGGCCTCAGGTGGTGGCCCCCCCAGCCGAGGCGCTGCTGCCCCGAGCCCTGGTCCTGGCCGTTCTGCTCCTGCTTTGCTCTCCGCGGTGTGGGCCCGCCGCACACCCAGCTCTCAGCTGCCTCTCGGGACACTGCCCCTGCCCCGGTGGGGCTGGCTGGCTGCAGAGGGAGGGGTGGCTGTGCTAGGCCAGCTTCTCCCCATACACACCCTCTTGGGAGCCTCTGGCTCTGCTTAGCTGGTGCCGGCCAGGCCGGTTTACTCCAGTGAACGGGGCTGTCTGAGAATTCAAGAATTCGCCACACCAGGGAATGTGACCTTGGACAAGGAAAGATGGCCGGATCAGGGGTGTTCACTTTGGTCCTGGGGACTTCCAGGGTTTTCTGCCCCAGATATCCGGACTCGGCCCACCCCTGCAGGACGGGCACTCGAGCCACACCCACAGACACCCCCAATGCCCCCTCAGAAGCCCGCAAGGGTCCACTCCAGTGCCCGTGGTCCCCACACCCCTACCCCTGGATGCCAGGCATGCGCCCTTCTCCTAGCTGCTCACACAGACATGTGACATCATCTGACCACACACTCATCCATGTTCTCCCCGTGAGCACGCATGCTTGCACACACACCCCCACCCTGAGTGTACAAGTACGTACACACAGTCTCACACATTTCCTTTCTGATCACACACACGCTCAAGCTGTCACATACATATTCACACACGTATGTCATCACCCAAGTGAAGGTGGGAGCACACGCCCACCCAGGCACATGCCTTCCCCTGGTTCCACACCCATGCACCCTCCCCCAGAATGCACACATGACATGACACACACGGTGTCAGGTGTTCCCCATCCTGAGAACGCACACGTACTCTGCGTTGCCACATACATCCCCCAAGGACACTTGATTATACAACTCCTCACACTGAGTATTCTGGTGTACATATGCACACACCCCAAACACACATATGCACACAAGAGTGCACACACACACACACACACACACACACACTCTTGGGGGCAGTTGGGAGCTCTCTGTGGACTTGGGGTCTCAGTGCAAGATCACTGATGACAGGAAGGTTCCTGCAGCTACTCCCCTGCCCTTTCTTCTGGGGTACCCTGGGCTGGGGACCCGCATCACTCCACAGGACCGAAAGCCCCTTAGGTCTCCCCAGGTCTGGGGTCCTCCGCTTTCCCTGAGGCTAAGAAGGAGGACCTGCAGACCCGGCAGCCCGCCCGACCTCACCCACTGGGGGTCATACTCACTGACGCGGGGGTGGGTGATGTAGCTTCGGGTGACCGCCTGCACGTGCTCTCGGGTGGCACCCAGCTTGGAGGCACTGCTGGGGACCCCCCGGGGGCTACTGTCTACCTTTGCGGCCATGGTGAGGTGGAGGGCTGGGAGCTGAGTGCCTGAGCCTCCAATACTTCTGGCCCAGCTGGAGCTGGAGAGAGCCGGCCGGCCTCCCCCTGCGGCCACCCCTCCCTTCCACCCTTCTCTCCTCCCCCGGGGTTGACTGTAAACACGGAAACCTGGCGCTTTGGCTCTGAGCTCTTCCAGATCTGGGAGGCGCCCTAGGCCACCTGAGAGTGGGAGGCTGAGGGAGGGGCAGAGGGGTAGGACAGGCTTCTCCCACCTCTGTCTGTTCCTCCGTTCCCGCCCCCGGCCCTGCAGCCGGTGTGAAGTCAGCCCTTCCCCTGGAAACTCAGGTGCTCCGACAGCCCCATGCCCTTCACATCTCCTCCTGCGCTCCCTCCCACACCCCGCTTCCGGCAGGCTGCCATCGCCTCAGGTCTTCTCACTGTCCTCTCAACCTGCCCTCCTTGCCCTCTTCCTTGGCTACCTCTTCCCCGACAAAATTCCATCATCATCTTTTTTCGCACATCTATAGAGGATCATTCTTGGGTCAGCTTCAGTGCCACCTCCTACAGGAAGCCTTCCCTGGATCCTCCAGCACCCTGGATTCACCACACATCTGACCTCTTTCCTGTGTCCTGCCTTTTGGGGAGTTCTCTCATTGCCACCACTTGGCTGTGAGCCCCCACGAGCTCAGCCTGTGTTGTTCCATCAGACTTGGGTCTCCTTAAGCCTTTCTGTCTCATAATATTGAGGGCTCCCTGAGAACCAGGGCATGTCTCTCTCCGTCGATCACAGGACCCTGTCTCACCTTATATTTCACCTCCAGGGTCCCAGACAGCAGGTCTGCCCTGACATTTTCAACCCAAGGTAGAAAGTACAAATAGAGGGCCCCTCTTCATGCCTGGCGGCTAAAGAACCTGTCCCCTGGGCCGTGGAGCATGCACAGGTCTGTTGGGCAAAGCATCGTGGGCACCGGTGTTTGGCTGCTCCGGTGACCTACGTGTCTCCTTGCAGACTCAGGATCTCCCAGCATCTCTAAGGACCTCCCCAAACTACACTGCCCTACCGAGGGAAAGGGGAAGCACAGCTGTCTGGGGCTCCCTGTCATCCAGCACCCCCTTCTGGGTAACTCAGGGCAGCCAACTTGAAACCAAATACGCTTCCCAGAGCAGACTGGAGCTGATGGTGCTTGCCTTTTCTTCCTTCAGAGTCAGAATCTCACCCTGCATCCTCCGACCTGAGAACCCATTTCAGGGTTCTCCGTCTCCCACTTAGGTTCAACCCCCTCACGATTCCTAGTCTTTCAAAGAACTCTCTTGGGCTGGGGTGGGGGACGGGTGTGACTTTGAAGGGCAGCACGGGGGAGATCTTTGTGGTGATCAGCAGTTCTGTATCTTGTTTGTGGTGGTGGTTCCACGAATCTTACACAGGTGATAAAGTGACATGGAACTACACACACACACACACACACACACACACACACACACACCAATGCCAATTTCCCAGTTTTGATACTATACTGTAATTATGGAAGATGCAACCATTGGGGGGAACTGGGTGAGGGATACTCAGATTTCTCTGGACTATCTTTGCAACTCCCTGTAAGTCTACAGTTATTGCAAAATAAAAAGTTAAATAAAAGTATCTTCTTTAAGCAAGAAAAAATTTTAAAAAGTGCTTCAAATTGGGGTGTTTGTAATGGGTGGGTCCTCTAAAGCATTGTGCGGTCATGCCTGGGTTTACCTGTGATGCCCTCTCTCCAGCTCTCTGGATCCTGGTGTCACCTTTCATTAGTCACCCTCTTCAAGGCCTTGACATCCCCCCTCTCGAGTACACGTTTGAAAGAGAAGCTTGCAGAGGGCAATGCTTACCAACGAAAGCATCGCTGGTGGTACCATGGGACTTGTAACGCCCGGTGGGAGCTCTAACAGGCAGCGGGAGTCAGGTGGGTACCCCTATCCCCCCAAGTTGCGAACGTGGCCCCAGCTTCCGCCTCTCCCATCAGAGGTCCCCCTGACTGTAGCCCATTTTCCTTCCCAGTGAGGAGCGGGAGAGGGGATTGAGGGGCAGTGGCAGTGCGGTGGGAACTCCTTTTCCCTTCTTGTCATTGTTTTCCTTTTATTTCAGTTAGAGGCACACGCGCACACACACTGCACTCACACACACAAGCTGCGGTACCAACGTCATCCACTGGAGAGTCTCTGAGCTGCAGGGTGGGCGGGGCAGGGTGTGTGGGTGCCCCGCTTCTCGTCTCTGGGCCCAGGAGGCCGGGGTGGTGCTGTGCTTGGGGACCCAGTGTCACACGGCGGGTGGAGACTTAAGCGCTGGCCTTCTTGCCGCCGCCGGGGCTGCCTACCCTCCCGTCCAGCCGGCTGTAGGGCTCGAAGGCCGAGGAGCCCAGTTCGTAGCCGGCAGGCAGGTCCAGGAGTGGGGCGGTGCAGAAGCAGAGGGCTGGCGGAGGGGGCGGCAGCGGTGGCGACGCTGAGGCTGAGGTCAGCGGGGTGAGGTGCGGGGACGAGTTCCTGGGGTCACCCAAGGAGGCGCCCCTGTGGCTGGCTGGCAGGCGCGGCAGGCGGGGGGTCAGCGTCAGAAGGCTGGGGGCGCTGGGCGGGGACAGCAGCCGGCCCTGCTCCAGCAGCCGCAGGATGTCGGGGGGGGCGAAGGCCTTGGAGGCCGAGGAGGACGCCCGCTTCTCCAGGTCTCTGCTCTGGTCTTTCTTCTGCTTGGTGCGGCGGTTCTGGAACCAGACCTTCACCTTGGGGTGGAGCAAGGGGAGGGGTGTCAGCGAGGGAGAGGGGACAGGCAGAGCAAAGTGGCGGCGGGGGGGGGGGGGGGGTGGCCCCACCGCCCCCCTGCCGATGCAGGGGACACGGGTTCGTGCCCGAGAGGAAAGAAGAGCAATCAGACTGTCATTAAGATCTTCCCGGGCTTCCCTGGTGGTGCGGTGGTTGAGAGTCCGCCTGCCGATGCAGGGGACACGGGTTCGTGCCCCGGTCCGGGAGGATCCCACGTGCCGCGGAGCGGCTGGGCCCGTGAGCCGTGGCCGCTGAGCCTGCGCGTCCGGAGCCTGTGCTCCGCAGCGGGAGAGGCCACAGCAGTGAGAGGCCCTTGGACCGGGAAAAAAAAAAAAAAGATCTTTCCATAATCAGGCTGACTGGGGGAACTGATAAGAGACACTGGCTCCCCAAATCATGGGCACCCCTCTACTGCTACGCTGACCCTAGGATGGAGGGGTGGATTGGCAGCTGGAGGGTGGAGGTGGGAGGGCGCAGATGAGTTCCCCTCTTGGCCACCCCCCTCCTCCTGTCTCAGCCCCCATGCTGCCTCTGAAGGGAGCTCCCTAGCCCATTTGGCCATCCCCCTGTTCGAAACTCTCAGCAGTTCCCTCCCACCCCATCACCTATAAGGGCTTCTCAACGTGATACCAAGTGTAAGAAGATGTGTCAGGATGGTGAGGGGCACTTCCAACGGCCACACACCCAAAGCTGGGGACATCCTAAATGGAGCCACCAACCAAAGGGCAGAGACCTTTTTCAAGGCCTTTGAGAGAAGGAGAACTTGCCCTCTGCCAGCACCCGGCACCCGGCACCCAGAACTCCAACCCCATCCTAGTCTGTAGAAGGAAAGGAAGGCTGGGGGTCGGGCAGGAGCTCAGTGGTCAGTTCTGCGGGCCCCCTGAGAGCGATGGGATTTTCTCCCTTCTCTGGGAAGGACAGGGTGCTCCCCCCAGGAGGCAGATTTTGGGTCCTGAATCACTTGCAGGGCCTGGAAATGCCTGAGAGAAGGAGAGACTGACAGTTGCTCCTCAGCTGGAAAACCTGTCAATCACTGCAGCACCCAGACCCGTGTTCCCAGGAGCACAGAGGCTGGCCCTGCCTCTGGCCCGGAGGCTGGCAGCTGGCTGGGTAGTCTGTGCCAGCAGGACCAGGAGGGACCACGGAGTGGAGGGCCCAGAAAGAAAAGCATGGGGAGCCCCGCTGTTGGGAGCCCCGCTGTTTCCCTCCAACCTTGGAGGACATAAGGGAAGCTGCAATTCATGTGGCCCCGGGTGAAGGACAGGTGGAGAGGAGGAGGCTGGCCTGGGCAGGGTGAGCGCAGAGCTAAGGCTGCCTGGGGCCATGCCTAACATGCCACCTGTGGGAGCAACTGCCCCTCTGGCAAAGACCTCCAGCCATGAGGCTCCTCAGGCCAGAAGGTGCCACTCTCCTTGCCCTCCTACCCTGGGGGGAGGTTGCTGGTGGGCGAGGGTGAGCAGGTGGCTCAGACAGAGCACGCTCCCTTCTAGCGGCTGTGATGGGAGGGGCTCTTCCCCTGCAGGTCCCTCCAGCAGTGAGTCAGGCCTGTTCTGAGTGGGCGAAGGGGGAGGGAAGAAAAGATTTGAAACAGATGTGAGTTGGGTGTTTTAAACGGGACTGGATTGAGTTTCAATAACTGAAAGTGACCAGGGAGTTTCGGGATCTACTTTAGGCTGATTGCTGCATTCACTCACTCACTCGTCATTCAGCAGATAGGTATTGAGTGCCCACTCTGTGCCAGGCGCTGTTCTAGGCGGGCGGAATCAGCAGTGCACAAAGCAGAGCAAATCCTTGCCGTGTGGAGTGGACACACGGGAGAGGGGGAGATAGAAGATAAACAACCAATAAAAACAAACAGGCGTGGCTGTCGGGTGGCAATAAGTGCTTTGAGCAGCGTCTCTCAAATTATTCGTGGTGAGGAACCACTTTTTGTTTCCAATCTGTCGTGGACCAACACTTTTGTAAAATACAATTAAAATGAGTTACTAGAAAAATTGCTGTGTGTATTTCTAAACACTTATTGTCCATTTCTGTACTTAACTTGGCATGCACAGATAACAGTTTGTGGGCTGGCACTTTGGAGGCACAATAAGGAGGGGAGAGGCGGGGAGGTGACTATCTTATCAGTGGGGTGGCAAACACAGCACCTCTGAAGAGGTGACATTTGAAGGTGTTATGGGCAAGGGACGGTGAGGAAGATTCAACCAAGTCTGGCTGAAGGAAGTGACTATTAGTCACTCTGGAATTTGATTGCTCCAGGAAGTGGCCCCACCAGATCCGTGGGGACCGTGGCTCTGCGTGTCACTGCAATCCTTTCCCCTGCTGGGAAGCCTCCTGGGTTCTCGGCCAGGCTAGCGCCTACCTCAGGCCAGGCACCACCCCCAAGAACCCCTGAGTCTCAGTTTCTCATCTCTATAATGAGGATAAAAATACCTGGGCTGGACTTCCCTGGTTGCACAGTGGTTAAGAATCCGCCTGCCAATGCAGGGGACACGGGTTCGAGCCCTGGACTGGGAAGATCCCACATGCCGCGGAGCAACTAAGCCTGTGCGCCACAACTACTGAGCCTGCGCTCTAGAGCCTGCGAGCCACAAATACTGAGCCCGTGAGGCACAACCTACTGAAGCCTGTGCGCTTAGAGCCCGTGTTCCACAACAAGAGAAGCCACCGCAATGAGAAGTCCGCGCACCGCAAAGAAGAGCTGTGCAGCAATGAAGACCCAACGCAGCCAAAAACAAAACAAAACAAAAACCTGGGCTGTGGCAGGGATCAAATAGGAAATCCCTGTAGAGGGCTTAGCCTGGCCCACACTCAGTGTGAGGTATTGTTTATTGCTCACTTTCTCTTTTCCTACTTCTGAACTAGAGGGAGAGGACAGACTCAGGAGTGATGGCTCGTTGCCTCAGGAAACTGAGGATGTAGTGGAGAGTGGCACTGACCGCTCCCAGCAAACGGAGGGCAAGTAGGTACAAAGGGAGTGGCAGTAACAGGGGTGCCACCAACGATGAGGGAAGATTTCACCAGTGATCTCCTACCCGTCCAGTCCTGCTGCAGCTTTGGGTGTAACAGAGAGGGGAGGGCATGCCTAGAACAGCACCTGGTACATCGGAGGCATTCAATAATATATTCACCCCAAAGTACGGGTGAATATACTGAGAATTCCACAAAATTCTAGCCATATAAACTTGGGCAAGTTAATTAGCCTCTCTGAGGCTCAGCTTTCTGAAATGGGGATAATATTACCCATAAAGTCATCTTTTTTTGTTTTTAATTTTTTGGCCATGCCACATGGCACATGGGATCTTAGTTCCCTGCACCCCCTGCGTTGGAAGTGCAGAGTCTTTTTTTTTTTTTTTTTTTTTGGGGG
>NW_006780322.1:2684229-2688496 GCF_000442215.2 Lipotes vexillifer
TTTTGGCGGTGCGCGGGCCCCCCCCGGCCGTGGCCTCTCCCGTTGCGGAGCACAGGCTCTGGACGTGCAGGCTCGGCCGCCATGGCTCACGGGCCCAGCTGCTCCTCGGCATGTGGGATCTTCCCGGACCAGGGCACGAACCCGCATCCCCTGCATCGGCAGGCCGACCCTCAGCCACTGCGCCACCAGGGAAGCCCTGAAAGTCATCTTTTTATAAAGATTAGAAGAGCTAATGAATGTGCCTGCTTTACATCTTGAGCATGTTAATTTCTGTGTGTCTCAGTTTCCTTCTCTTTAACGTAAAAATAATAAAGAGCCATGCTGGTGTACTGAAAACATACACCTGGTCTTTGTACCTGGTTCTTGGCCCAGAGCTTTTTGTCATCCATAACCAGTTCCTTCTGAGCACACCTGAGTTTATGCTAATGAGGTGACTCGGGGTGGACCCCTAGTTTCAGAATGGGGGTTGGTCGCAGAAAGACCAGACCTGTGACTAGAGGGTTGGAACTTCCAGCCCCACCCCTCCAGGGAGCAGAGGGGGCTGGAGACTGGGTTATAAAGTCTCTTGAACAATGAGGATTGCTCCATGAACTCTCCCCACTATACCTGGCTCTATGCATCTCTTCCATCTGCCTACTTCTGAGTTGTATTCTTTATAATAAATCTGTAAAAGTAAATACAGTGAAAAGTGTTTTCCTGAGTTCTGTGAGTCATTCTAGGAAATTATCAAGCCTAAGGAGGGGGATGTGGGAACCCCCCTATTTATAGCTGGTCAGAAGTATGGGTGGCCCTGGGACTGGCCAGGTTGGTGACATCGGATGTGGGACTGTCCCATGAGGCTGAGCCCTTAACCTGTAGTGTCTGTGTTAACTCCAGGAGTTAGGGTCAGAACTGAATGGAGTTGCATTGCTGGAAACCCAGCTGGTATTGGAGAATTGGTTGCTGTTGGTGCGGGAGAACACCACATATTTAATGTGGGAAGTGGTGTCAGAAGAAAAACTGCACACCTATCCCACCAGGCTGTGGTGAAGACTAAACCAGTTAGAACACATCTAGCACTTAGAACAGTGCTTGGTGCACAGAAGCTCTCAGTAACTGTTAGTTACACTGTAAATTATCTGCAAAACCCCAGGACTGGGGAAAGAAGAAGGGGGGTGGTAAGCAATAATCAGCTAGTCGAGGATTCACTGAGGGCCCACTGTGTGCCCAGCTGTGCTCTGGGCTCACCAGGGAGGCCTGAAGAGCAGATGTGGCTTTCAAACACATTCTTGCTTTTGGGAAGTGCATACTGGTTGGTGCCCACCACATCACACACACACACACACACACACACACACACACACACACATACACACACACACACACCACACTTTTCAAGCCATGTGGAATAGGTCTTGCAGCAAAGTCAAGACGCCTTAGGGAAGGCTTCCTGGGGGAGAAGGGGCTTGGCCTTGACCTTCAAGGGCAGATAAATGTAGCCTGTACTGCAGGCAGGGCAGGGGAAAGATGAGCACTGAGAAGGAGCTTCTGGCCTGGGCATCTGAGGTGCCCTTGGAAAGAAAGTTTCAGAGAAGAGTTTGGGGGTAAAGCTAGGCAAGGCAGAGGGAAATTAAGGCAAAGAGGAGGGGTGCCTCTGTGCCTAGACCTCAGGGTCTGAGGGGGTCTCCCTGACTCCCCACCCGGAGCTCCGGCCCCGCCTGGCCACTGCAGGCCCCCTGAACACAGCCTGGTTTCCAGCCCCATTGACTCAGCTGGACGGAGGGCCCAGCTGCCCCAGGCCATTTGCCGGGTTGTTTGGGGCTCTACAGGGGCAGGTGTAGGAAAACGGTCCAGGCGGAGATGCCCCGGCCTGCAGGACAGCAGCTGCTCCCAGCTGCCCATGATCCTGACCTCACTGCCGCGGGACGGCGGTACCAAGGCCAGGGCCAGGACGGCAGCGGGCGGTGCTCGGAGAGCCTCACAGATCCTCTGGCAGCTTTCCCCAGGCTGTCTGCTTCCTTCTCCTCTCCTTCCCCTCCCCTTCCCTTCATGTGTCCTGGTTTGGCCCTTTCCATACATTTATTGACTGACCTCCCTCGGCTGTTTACCTGTAGCTGGACTTAGAGTGTCTAAGTCTTTTTTGACAAGCTCCAGGGTGGTTACCCAGTTTACAGGCAGCATAAAGAGGCCGGACTGCTTGTCTAAATCCTACTTCTGGAACTTAGTCATTGTATGACCTTGGGCAGAACCTCTCCTGATCTGTAAAATGGGGTAATATTGGTAGCTACATCATAGGGTTGTTGGGAGGGATTAGTAAACTAACAGCTAACCTAGAACAGTGCCTCAGCACAGTAAGTACTGGGGAAGTATTTTGGGGTTTGGCCAAAAATTTCGTTCAGGTTTGTCCCTAAGATGTTATGGAAAAACCCGAACGAACTTATTGGCCAGCCCAATATTATTAGTAGTACTATTACTATTATTATTATTTAGCTCTATGACCAGCTTGAAATACCTCCATTCACACAGAGTAGGTGCTCAGTGCTATGTGCTAAGCCCTTCCTGGGTGAAGGGGGCATTCAGACCCCTTCTCTCCAACAGGAGGTTTAGAGGCACACTGGGATGAAGGGAGGATGGGAAAAGGCCCAGAATGGGGAAATGAGAGGTCTCCAGCCCAATTTTGTAATGCCTCATCTCGCTGCTGAATCTTTGCTCCCAGCAAGCCCACCCCTCACCATGCCTTCCCGCAGCTCCCTCCTGCACCGAAAAACACCCCCCTGCAACTCGAATGACCCTTCCTCCTATTCCCATACTCCACTGGAGGTAGCACCTGAGGCATCCAGAAGCCCCCCCCACCGACCCCCTCAGCCACACCCTGTTGGCATACACCAACTTTCTCTGTCAGCACTATATTTATGTGCTCTGGTTTATCTGTAACTTTAAGCCCTTCCCTAGTATATGTCTGAACTCCAAAGCTGGGTCTCCGAGCAGCAGCCCACAGGCTTCACACCCCAGGGACTTCCCCGGGCTGCCAGGGCAGGCATGGAGTGGCCTGGCCCTGCCCTTTTACCTGGGTCTCCGAGAGGTTCAGCTGACGGGCCAGCTCAGTGCGCTCACGGCCCACCACATACTGGCAGCGCTGGAACTCCATCTCCAGGCGGTACAGCTGCTCAGCTGTGAAGGATGTGCGGCTCCGCTTGGGCCGGTCCAGGTCCAGGCCCTTGGGCAGGACAATTTCCCGGATGGTTCCTTTGGCGTCTGCAGGGGTCATGAAAAGAGGCAAGTTAGTTCACTAGTTAAGGATTTAAGCCACCAGTGAGCATCTTAATGAGAGGCAGCATGATCTGATGGGGAGCTCCTCATGTCTGGGCCTGGCTGTGTGACCTCTGACAAGTTGTTTACCCTCTCTGGGCCTTACCTCCTTAATCACCCAATGCAGTATGTTGTATCTAATGTATGTATGCAAATGGGCCTCAGAACAAATGTCAGGTCTATCATCATAGCCTGGTCAGAAAGGACTCGGTCTGACCCAGTCAGGATTGTCTTCCCTTAGCAGAATAAGAAACAAATGGAAAGAGAAATACCAAGTCCTCAAGTGCAGAGGAAAAGATGGGTTAGAATTGGATATGATCAATCAGGTAAGGCTTACCAGAGGAAAGGTCCAGAGCCAGGTCTTAAGCCCTGTGTGTGTGTGTGTGTGTGTGTGTGTGTGTGTGTGTGTGTGTGTGTGTCTAGTGTGTATGGGTGCAGTCTCTGTCCACAGACCCTCCTGGGGTCCATGAAGAGGCTTGCTGGTGTGGGGTAGAGCTGGGATCCCCAAGAGGAGCCCAAGGACCATTGCCACTGTCTCAAGCTTCTGGGGTGCCTTTGAGAGGGGGAACTTCGGCCACTCCTCGTGTGCCTAGTTCTGTTGCCCTCCATGCATGGGGTTTCTAATTTTTTTTTTTTTTTTTTTTGCGGTATGCGGGCCTCTCACTGTTGTGGACTCTCCCGTTGCGGAGCACAGGCTCCGGATGCGCAGGCTCAGCGGCCATGGCTCACAGGCCCAGCTGCTCCGTGGCATGTGGGATCTTCCCAGACCGGGGCACGAACTCATGTCCACTGCATCGGCAGGCGGATTCTCAACCACTGTGCCACCAGGGAAGCCCGGGTTTCTAATATTTTGGAGCCTACTTAGGAAAGGTTGAAAAATCTGTAGACCACATTCACCATATAGTCTCACTGAAAGAACTCAGCAAAAGCAAAATTTCTGGGGGTGGGGGTTTATATATATATATATATATATATATAT
>NW_006780322.1:2688838-2690266 GCF_000442215.2 Lipotes vexillifer
AAAAAAAAAAAAAAAAAAAAATTAAAGTGTGGAAATATGCAGCATCATATTCTGTAGGATTTACCAAACCTCTCCCAACACGTGCTGTTAATAATGATAAAGCTAAACTAAGAGTAATTTGCTGTTACATAGGAAGGTTAGTGTCACTGGGAAACTTACCAACTCAAGGCAGCACTTGTTACCAAGCACAGGTAACAAAGCAGACCTCCAAGCTTGCAGGAACTCTGCCTATCTCCAGGGGGCATGCACAGTGAAAGTTTGCAATGCGGTCAGAAGCGTTAGTGGCTGTGGCCGCTCATAATAATAGCTGACATCTCTGCAATGCTTGCTCTGGGCCAGGCACCGTTTTAAGCACTTAAACTTTCCCCATGTCTCAGTGAAGTTGGAACTGTTATTATCGCCATTTTACAGATGGGGAAATGGAGGAACAAATTTTAAGTCACTTACCCAAGTTCATACTGACAGTGTTTAATAAGGTCTAGAGACACCCTCATTTTACTTAATGCATAGTAATCCTTAGTGATTCAATTGATAGGTTATAGTGAAGAAAACTTTGGTCATGGGTAGAAAATGGAATCTTCTGAATGCGTTCATCATTGCCCTGGAAGATGTAGGAAAGGAATTGCATTTGGGATGTGCTGTTTGTTAAGAGGCTCCTTCTGAGCCACAGGACTGTAAAGCCTACTTTTAGAATCCCTACTCTAGAGGGTGAACCTGAGACCTCTCCCTCCAAGTCCCTCCGTGTATTTTATGAGACCAGTTCTTCCTGCCTCCTGCTAGGGCCAGTTAATGTTCACTCCTCCAGGGTGCACTTCAGCTCTTCATGGGCTCCTAGCTCGAAGGTCCTGCCCCCGATCTCAGAGGTTCGAGCACCTTCGTGTTCTCAGTCAACCCTCGGGGAGGTGAGCCTGGGTGGGGGACAGAGTCATGGCCCAGAGGCTGCCCTCCCCCACCACTGGGCTAGTCTTGCCAGGGCGCTGGGCAGAGCACAGCACACGGAAGGGCGCCCTGCTTTTGGAGGCTTGGTAGAACCATAGGCCTTTGGGGACAACTCAAGCTTCCCCCCACCCCGACACTTCCTACATTTTAAAATAGTGGCGTAATATTTGTGATCCCATTGTGGCTGGGTCGCCTTTGCACAGGTTCTACTGTCTACAACTGTGAAACCAGTCTCAGAACTTTCCTCACAACACTCAAGTGAGCCCAGCTCCAAAGACACTGATTTTTAAAAGTGTCTTGGCGGGGGGTGTGTGTGAACAGGAGACAGAAGGAGAGGTGTCATACGTGGTGCTGGAAGCTTCATATCCTCTTCCGGGTAAGTCTCCTGGAGCCCACCTGAAGCTCTGAGCCTGTGCTCCTGACCACTGAGGTCAAACCATATAGCCCCCCCACTTCTTTCCTCTTTGTAGAGGAGGTAAGAGGAGCATT
>NW_006780322.1:2690276-2702146 GCF_000442215.2 Lipotes vexillifer
GCCTCGGGGAGCAGACAAGGGCAGCCCTCCTCCTCAGGGCCAGGAGAGGCAGGAGCATGAAACAAAGGCACCTCAGACTGGTCCCCAGATATCCAAACAGGCCCTACAAATCAGCACATGAAAGAATGTTCAACATCACTAGCCATTAGGGGAAAACAAATGAAAACCAGGAGAAATACGTATCAGAGTAGCAAAAATTAAAAGACTGAGGGGCTTCCCTGGTGGTGCAGTGGTTAAGAATCTGCCTGCCAATGCAGGAGACAGGGGTTCGAGCCCTGGTCCGGGAAGATCCCACATGCCACGGAGCAACTAAGCCCATGCACCACAACCACTGAAGCCCGTGTGCCACAACTACTGAAGCCCGCGTGCCTAGAGCCCGTGCTCTGCAACAAGAGAAGCCACTGCAATAAGAAGCCCACACACCGCAGCGAAGAGTAGCCCCCGCTCGCCACAACAGGAGAAAGCCTGCATGCAGCAACGAAGACCCAAAATAGCCAAAAAAAAAAAAAAAGTCAAGTTTTATGTTACGTGAATTGCATCTCAATTAAAAAAAAAAAAAAGGGTGCCAAAAGGCTGTTGAGGATGCCAAGAAACTAGATCTCTCATTCCTTGCTGGTGGGAATGTAAAATGGTGCAGCCACTCTGGAAACTGACCTGGCAGTTTAACCTATATTAACCACCCCGTGACCTCATTCCTGAGCATTTATCCCAGAGAAACGAAATCTTAGGTTCACATCAAAATCTACACGGAGTTGTTCATAGTAGCGTTATTTGTGGTAGCTCCCAAATGGAAACAATCCAGATGTCCCTCAACAGGTGAATGGATAAACAAACCATGGTACAACAATGACTATTGATAGACACAACAAATTGGATACATCTCCAGGGAAATTATACTGAGTGAAAAAAGCCAAGGCAGTCCTTCAGATTATGTACTGTATGATTTCATTTATATTACATTATCAAAATGACAAAGTTACAGAAGTGGAGAACAGATCTGTGCTTGCCAGGGGTTAGGGAAGGGAGGCTGTGACTATATAGGGGTTTCTTGGTGGTGACAGAACAGTTCTGTATCTTGATTGGGGTGGTGGTTGTATGGATCTATAACTGGGATAAAATGTCATAGTATTATATACAAAGAAAAAAGTGCATGCAAAAAATGGGTGAAATCTGAAGGTCAGTGGTCTAGTTAATTACATTGTATTAATGTCAATTTCCAGATTTTGATCATTATTATAGATATATAGGATGTGACCATTGTGAGAAGCTAGGTTGTAGATACGTGGGATTTCCCTACCATTTTTGCAACTTCTTGTGATTCTCCAGCTATTTCAAAATAAAACATTAACAACACAACAACAACAAAACATGCCATGAAGCTAGAATGATGTTTTGTCACAGAAACTGACAAATCCTTTAGTGGAAAGAATACAATAGTGTTTCCCCAAATGCCTTTGCATTTCACCTGTGGTTTGTAAGATGATTTAAAATGGTACATAAATAAACCTTTGTCATTTCAAAAGATATGCACTTATTTTAGGGTTCACTAGAAAAAATTTAAATCTATGATTTTATATGCTTAGCATGAAGCTAAAGTAGGTATTTCATTTTAAAATATATTATGCTAAAATATTAAGTAAATAAATGAAACATGGATATAATAGAAATGGTAAAGTTGGTATTCAAATAACTGAATATTGGGGAATAAAATGGAATAAGGAATACACAATAGAGCCATGTACATATAGTGACAGAGTTTATGATAAAGGGAACATTCTATATGGGGACAGGTTGGTCTAGTCTATCAGTGGAGTTAAGTAGATTGATGACCATAAATTATCCGTTTGGAATAAAATCAAGTTAACTTCACATCTCACGCCATAAAGAACAATGTTTCAAATGGATTAGAGAGCAAATCATAGACTATAATATGATAAAGGGATTAAAAGAAAATATAGGAGGCTATTTTTAGAATCCTAAGCTTGGGAAGAGCTTTCCAAGCAAAATGCAAACCTGGACTGTAAAGGAAGAATAAAGGATGTATTTGACTACATTAAAGCTAAAAACTTTTGTATGACAAAGGCACCAAAACCAAGATAAAATACGAAAGATGGAATTGAAGAAAATCTTTTTTTAAAAGGCAAAGAAATAATATCCAGATATATAAAATGCAACTATGAATACACAATTTTTTAAAACCCTTTTTTATAGTCTAACAGAGAAACAATAGTCTAACAGAAAAAATGGTCAAGTAATTTATGTGAGCCATTCACAAAAAAGATATCCAAATGGCCAATAAATACACAAAAAAATGAGCACAGCTTCACAGTAATCAGGATAATGCAAGTTCAAGCAACAATGGATAATCATTTATCTCCCTTAAGATTGGAAACACATTAGCAGATGATTAATAAAGCGATGATGCACTGGTGGGGAATCCACACTGCCATTCACTGCTGGTAGACCATAAATTGTCACAACGTTTAAGGCTGCATTGGTCAAGTTTAAAGATGCACCCAACTACCGCCCCAGCAATTTTATTTTAGTAGGTATTTATCCAGAAAAGCACAGGCTCATGTGCTCCAAGGTATATATAAGGATGTTTGCTGCAGCATTTTTCAAAATGTTGAAAATTCGAAAGCATCCTGAGTGTTCCCTGTAAGGGAAATGGCTGAACAAACTATGGTACATTCATACCATTCATATTTTATAAAGTACCATGTAGCAATTTAAAAGAATGAGGCAATATCTATATGAACTGACATTAAGTGAAAGAAAGTAAGTAGTACTACCCCATTTATGTAAATGAAACAACTGTGTCTATTCAACCATTCAACATAAATTTAATAAGTGCCTACTATGTGCCAAATAGTATTCTCAGGTCTGAGGATATAGAAATGAGCAAAATTGACAAGGTCCCTGTTCCCATAGACCTTGTGTTAGGGAGAAAGACATAATAAATTTAAAAACTAATATGAAAGGTACTGATAAATGCTGTGAAGAAAATAAAACAAGATAAGGGATATTACTGACCCTCTCCAAATAGCTAACATACAAGAGTCATAGTGTGTGGGACCTCCCTGGTGGCACAGTGGTTAAGAATCCACCTGCCAATGCAGGGGATGTGGGTTTGATCCCTGGTTGGGGAAGATCCCAAATGTCGCGGAGCAAATAAGCCGGTGCGCCACAACTACTGAGCCTGTGCTCTAGAGCTTGCGAGCCACAACTACTGAGCCTGTGTGCTGCAACTACCGAAGCACATGCGCCTAGAGCCTGAGCACCTCAACGAAGAGTAGTCCCCGCTCACCACAACTAGAGAAAATCCGAATGCAGCAGCGAAGACCCGACGCAGACAAAAAAAAAAAAAAAAGAGTCAAAGTGGGGGTTTTTGTATTTGCTATTTAGCACCTCAACGAAGAGTAGTCCCCGCTCACCACAACTAGAGAAAATCCGAATGCAGCAGCGAAGACCCGACGCAGACAAAAAAAAAAAAAAAAGAGTCATAGTGTGTGTTTTTGTATTTGCTATTTTAGCCAGGAGTGGCAGAGAAGGCCACTCATCAAAGTCAAGTTAATGTATAAGCCATGAATGCTGTTCGCCAGTGTTTCCAACTCCTTCCAGGCACATGGTAGGGTTGCACTGATTTTCTGTCCCTTGCAATCAGATGTGGCCGTATGATTTGTTTCAGTCAAGAGGAAAGGATGCAGGCACTTTCAGAAGAACACGTCAAAAGCTGGTTCGTGATTTGCCACACCGTCTTCCCCCTACTGTGATAGTCATAGAGGCAGGAGCCAAGCTGGAGCTTGGGTTTCTGAGTACCAATACAAGCCCCTGCCCACTTGTGATGGACTTATCAAGTGAGTTAGAAATATACTTGTGTTTTGTTAAACCTCTGAAGTTTTGGGTTGTCTCAGCAGCAAAATCTAGTCCATCCTACTGACAGAGCCCCCTTCCCGGAATTGTTCCTTTTCTAGGTGGGGTTGCGGGGGAAGCACCGGGAAGGAGGGGCAGCTTAACTGCAGAGCCTCTTTGTGGGTAGGGTCTTGTTAGGGTGAAATGCATAAGTCTAACTGGAATGAAGGCTGAGTTTTTCTGTCTTTCAGATCTCAAAGAGAGGTGAGCCCTAGGGGTACAGGGGAGAGTGAGTTCCATCCAAAGAGCCTTTGCCATGGGAGAGGTGATGACCCCTGCTTGATAACAGATAGCTAATGCTCTTGACCTCCAGGACCAAAAATTACCCTCTCCACCTACCTCTCCAATAGACCCCCTCAAAGTCCTACCCAACTTCATCCAGGTAGCACCCAAGTAGTTCCTTTGCATGATAAGCTGTTAACATGCTGATTTTTTTTTTTTTTTTTTTTTGGCTGCATTGGGTCTTCGTTGATGTGCACAGGCGTTCTCTATTTGCAAGGAGCAGGGCTACTCTTTGTTGAGGTGCGCAGGCTTCTCATTGCAGTGGCTTCTCTTGTTGCGGAGCACGGGCTCTAGGTGCATGGGTTCCAGTAGTTGTGGCACACGGGCTCACTAGTTGTGGCTCACGGGCTCTGGAGCACAGGCTCAGTAGTTGTGGCGCATGGGCTTAGTTGCTCCGTGGCATGCGGGACCTTCCCAGACCAGGGATCGAACCCATGTCCCCAGCATTGGCAGGCGGATTCTTAACCACTGTGCCACCAGGGAAGTCCTTTGCTGATTTTTAAGTGTGACAACGTCCTTCCTGCCTTAACAAACATAATGTGATCACTATAAAAATTCTTTATAAAAAATTCATTCTCAAGTTTATTGGGAAAATTTTAAATGGAAGAATAGTTGAGAAAAAATGTAAAGAATGAGGAGAGAATACTTGTATTACCATTACAGCAAAATATATTACATATCTACAGCAACTAAAATGGTATGATGATGACACAAGAGTTATGAAGCAAATCCATACCTATATGAGGAATTGGTATACTATAAAGATATTTCAAATTAGTTGGAGGAAAGACAAGATTATTAAAGACCTGGCTTTTGGACAATTAGCTCATTATCTGGAATAAAGTAATTTATCTCACATTGAATGCAAAAATATACACAAGATGGATTAAAACTTTAGATGTAAAAAACAAAGCTCTAAAAATGGAATAAAAACTCTGAAGAATTAAAAAAAATAAATGGCAGATTTGAGTACCTAGAAATAAAAGCTTCTGCAGGATGAGAGACAGTTAAAAGACAAGTGATGGATTGTGAGAAAATGTTAATAATACATGCATAACAGTCTTAATGTCTAATACACATACAGCCGCTATAGTCTAATAAATAAAGTCAAGCAGTCCAGTGGGAAACTTAACAAATTAAACGAAAGGGTTATTCAGAGGAGAAGAAATACTAATGGCTAAAATATATGAAAAAATACTCAAGCTCAGAGGGACTTAGAGAAAATGAAAGTTAAACAGCAATGAGATAAATTTTTTTTCCGATATCATATTTTATTTATCAGGCTGGGAAAGTTGTGCTCGCAAAGGTGAGGGAAAATAGGTTTTTTCAAGCTCTATTGGTGAGAATACAAATTAATACAAAATAAGCTTTTCTTGGAGGGTAACTTCACAATGCCTAGCTAAATTAAAAAATGCATAGTTCCTTTGTTTCAGAAATTTTATAGAGGTTTCTACCCCAGAGAAATATTGGTATACTTTCATAAAGATAGACTCACTGTTTGTAGCAGTTTGTAAGAGGAAAAAAAAAAAAGGAAAAAGCTGAATGTTTATCAACAGGAATACTGTTGATAAAGTCACAGTAGTTATGCCTTTGGCTGTTATGTAGACATTAACAAGAATGAGGTACATCTTCATATACTGACCTGAACGGATGTCCATTAATTCCTGCTACGTGAAAACAAGTACATGTGTACAAACCCAGTTTTATAAAGAACAAAAGGTAAAACTAAACTTTGTGTGTGTGCGTGCTTGTACCTACATAGAATTAAGTCTGGCAGGTTGAACACCTCTCTTTTCTGTTTGCTCTGTGGAGTGGGAGCTGGTCAGGGAGAGAAGATTTCTCCCATCTTACTTTTTTTTTTTTTTTAGGTACGCGAGCCTCTCACTGTTGTGGCCTCTCCCGTTGCGGAGCACAGGCTCCGGACGCGCAGGCTCAGCGGCCATGGCTCACGGGCCTAGTTGCTCTGCGGCATGTGGGATCTTCCCGGACCGGGACACGAACCCATGTTCCCTCATCGGCGGGCGGCCTCTCAACCACTGCGCCACCAGGGAAGCCCCTCTCCCATCTTACTTTATGCACTTCTTTATTATTTGGTTTGTTGCCAAGACTATCACAGTCTGTGAAGAGACTATTTTAGCAGTGTGCAAAAATATCCCACTTTTGTAATATATAACTTACATATTTATGTTTTTCAATTACTAGGGAAAGTTTGGGAGGTTACGTCTTGGGAGTGGAAGTGTATTGTGTGAGGGAAATGAAAAATTTTCGACTTTCACATGATTTCAGCATGGATTGGTTTTGTAATTAAAAGGATATTTTACACAATATTGAGCAGAGTTCCCTGTGCTATACAGTAGGTCCTTGTTGGTTATCCATTTTAAATATAGCAGTGTGTACATGTCAATCCCAAACTCCCTAATATCTGCTCAATATTATGTAACAACCTAAAAAGGAAAATAATTTTAAGAAGAATAGATACATGTATGTGTGTCACTGAATCACTTTGCTGAACACCTGAAACTAACACATTGTTAATCAACTATACTCCAATATAAAATAAAAAATTTAAAAAATGAACATTTTATACTTCAAAAATGAAGAGACATTAGAAAGAAAAATAAAAGATAAATTATAAACTCAAAAAATTGTAATGTATACCAAATTTTTTGTAACAAAATTTAAGAGTATTGTATTATAAATATATATAACATATACATTATATATTATATATAATATTGTTACCTTTTGTTGGAGAAGAATTTTCTAGTTGAGAACTAAAATGTAGAAGCCCAAAAGGAAGTGACCATTAGATGTGATTAAAGTTTAAATTTGAGTTCAGAAAACCCCCCAACTCACAGCAAAGTCAAAAAAAAAAAAGAAAAAGAAAAAGATCTGGGGATGTTTGCAACACGGCACAGAAAAAGGGATCATTTCCCTTCTATAAAATATTTTAAAATATGTATATGTTTGTATGTTTACATATACTACATATGTTATATGTTTACATAAGTATATTTATATAACATATACTGATATATAAATATGTATAAATAATGTTTACTACTATAAGAAAACAATGAGCAAACCAATACAGAAATGGCTAAGTATATGAATGAAAAATTCACAGAAGAGGAAATAAAAATGAAAAATAAGTATATGAAAATATGTTTAACCTCACTAGTAATTAAAAACGCCAAATAAAATAAGATGTTTTTCACTTGAAAAGATTTTACTCTGAAAGATTGAGTATATCCTGGGTTGGGAGGATGTGGAGAAATGGCACATTTATATACAATTTCTGGGAGTATAAATTCGTACATTTTTGGCATTTAGAAATAACAATCACAGTTTTAAGCATATATACTTGTATTTTAAAATTTCACTTCTAGGACTTTATCCTGTAATTATATGCATACCAGACATATGTGAAATGATGTTTATAATTTAAAAATTTTTATCATGAGAAATTTCAAACATACAAAATGAGAGAAAGTAGTATAATGAATTCTGATATACCTATCCCTCAACTTCAACAATTATAAACGCAGGAACAGTCCCATTCCTTCTATATCCCTGTAATTTTAAGCAAGTCCCAGACATCATATCATTTCATCCAGCAGCATTTTTATACGTATCTCTAAAGACTCCTTTAAAAAAGCAATCACAATACTATTGTCACAATTAGAAACATTAACAACCATTCCTTAATATAATAAAATGTCTCACCTGTTTACATATTTTTCACATTGTCTCATAAATGAGACTTTAAAAAAATCTGTTTCAAATTAGGATACAAAGATGTTCCCTGAAGCATTGTTTGTAAGTGTGAAAAACTAGAACCAACGTAAATATCCATCAACAAGGGACTGGTTAAATAAAAGTTTATTATATCTGCATAATGTAGTACTATGCAGCTGTTAAAAATAATGAGGCGGTTCTAGATAGAAAGATATTTATTAAATGAATGTTTATTAAATGAAGAAAAGCAGTTTGCCAAACTCTCACTTTTGTAATATATAATTTACATACTTATGTTTTCCAATTACTAGGGAAAGTTTGGGAGATTGCATGTTGGGAGTAGAAGTGTATTATGTGGAGGAAATGAAGAACTTTCCATTTTTACATGATACAGCAAAACAGCACAGATTGGTTTTGTAATTAGAAAGATATTTTGTATTTCAGAAAACAAGACATCAGAAACAAAATTAGAGAACAATTTATAAACTAAAAAAACAATTGCAATATATATTGAAAGCAGTGAGCTACTGTCCATAATACAGAATTCCTACAAATCAGTAAGGAAAGGAATATTTGAAAATTAAAATGGTCAAACGGAATGAATTAATAGATAGCAGAAGAAATACAACTGGCCAATAAAAATGAAAAAATGCTCAACTTCACTAATAATCAAAGAAATAAAAATTAAAATGTTGGTGAGGTACCTCTTAGCAAAGGTATGTAAGATATACAATGTCCAACATGGGGAAAGGGCAAAGGCGGGGGTATAAATTGCTAAACATTTTTTTCCCCTGGAAGAACAACTTAACATCTATCGAGATACAAAGTGTGAACTGTGATAGCAAGATCTGGGGATACAAGCACTTTCAGGCATTGCTGGGCAGTGGGTGGGTACCATCTTATGGAGGGCTCCTGGGCACTGTCTTTCAAATTACAAATACAGATACTCTTTGACCCAGTAACCTACTTTCAGGAACTTCTCTGACAGATATACTCACACATGTGGAAATGACCAAGGAACAAGCTGATTTATTGCAGCATTGTATATAATAACAGAAGGTAAGAAAAAAGCTAAATGTCTGCCATTAGGGCACAGGTTATATAATATACATTATGGTCCATCCAGTCTCTATAAATGGAATACTATGCATCTGTAAAAAAACTAACAAGAAGTTCTTAACATCCCAAGATACACTGGTAAGTGAAAATAACAAGGTGCAGAAAAATATAGAGAGATGTCACCATATGAGTAAAAAACAAAAGGAAAAAAGGTAATATAGCTGCACTGACTTGCATAAGCATAGAAATTATTTCGAAGAACATAGTGGAAAGCAGTAAATAATGGCTGCCTTTGAGCCGGGTGGGAACTGAAGGATGAGGGACACGGATGGGAGAGATATTTTTCACTGTGTGCTTAAAACAACTTTTTGATATTTGAATCAAATGAAATAGTTACTATTTTAAAATGAAAGGAAACTCATTAAAAAATTTTTTTGTGTGTAAACCTTTTGAAGCAGCAATTCCATTGCTAGGAATTTATCCTTTGGAAACACTCAAGGGCGCAAAGACCCGGGCATTGGGAGCTCATTTCGCAATCTCCCAAACCTTCCCTAGTAATTGAAAAACATAAATATGTAAGTTATATATTACAAAAGTAAGATTTTTTGTAAACTACTTTTTTATTTGATAAACTTTATTTAATAAATATCTTTGTATCTAGGGCTTCCCTGGTGGCGCAGTGGTTGAGAGTCCGCCTGCCGATGCAGGGGACACCGTGCCCCGGTCTGGGAGGATCCCCCATGCCGCGGAGCGGCTGGGCCCGTGAGCCATGGCCGCTGAGCCTGCGCGTCCGGAGCCTGTGCTTCGCAACGGGAGAGGCCACAACACTGAGAGGCCCACGTACCGGGAAAAAACAAACAAACAAAACATCTTTGTATCTAGAAGTGCTCTAACCACTGCACAGTACTGCATTAAGCAGATATAATAAAATTTAATTTAACCAGTCCCTTGTTGATGGATATTTAGGTTGGTTCTACTTCTTCACAGTTACAATGCTTCCCTGTACCAGGGAAAAATAACAGGAACATCCTCCCAGAGGATAGGAGAATCCGGCATTCCCCCACAGAGGAGTACTGTACAGTCACGGAACTGTGTGAAATGGGCCAAAAAGATGATCCCTGCGGACTGAATTTTTTTTTAAATGGTGAATCGCAAGACAGCTTATGTAATATGATTCCGCTTTCGCTACTGTCTGTATAGGAGAGCGAGGAAATCTCCTGAAACACACCTGAAACTGGGTATGCTGGCTTCTATCACTTTGGTTTGTTTGTTTTTACCTTGAGCACGTATTACTTTTTGAATTTAATTTCTCTATCTTCCTGTCTACATCGTGAGCGTGGCCTTTACATTCCTCGCGGGGGGTCCTCCACCCGCCGCGCCCCGGCTCCCCGCAGCTCCGCCGTGGGCGGCGGGACAAGCAAAACACAGAACAAACCGTGACTTTAAATACCCGGTTATTTCAAGCTCCAACAGAGGGCTGGAGACGTGTGAATTGGGCGGGGAGGACAAGCGTGGATTTATCTAGTTATTTACCTGGTTGTCTTTGCGGGTGGAACCTCACCCTAAGCAGCTGCAGAAAGCCAGGGGACTCACTACCGCCCTTTCGGCCCTGTGCTTCCCTCGGCCTCCTGCTCCTCTAGGTGGCCTCCCCGGCCCTGGGGATCCAAGGAACCAGTAAAACAAACCATATTTGAACTTTTTCAGGTTTTGTATTTCAGTGGTTCCCAAGTTGAGGATTGCACGAAATTACAGAAATATGGCGTCGTCAACTTTATATTTTAACAGTTATTCTGTGCTCTGGCATCATCACCATTTCATGTAAGGAACGACTTTGTAACGTCAAAAAATAAGGAGGTCACTTCACAACAGATGTTCCTCCCAGGGAGGGGCGTTGCGGCCTCCCACCTCGTGAAACACGAGATGTGGATGGTTTCGCCTCCTCTCATTCGTTCGGCAAATATTTACTGAGTGCCTACTGTATGTGTACGGAACGCGTCTGGGGAGATCGCGTGGGTTTGGCGAGTGCGGTGACTACCTCCTACGTGGTCCCCGCGGGGCATCAAGGGAACCGGGCTCCGGCGCCCGCTTCCCTTGAGTTTAGAGCCGACATCGCTCCCTCGCCAGCCGGGCCCCGCCGCTGGGGCGGGTCAGGACCCCGGCAAGTCCCCGCTTGCGAGGCAGTCTCTCGGTTGGTAAGCTGAGCACCATTAGCCCCACCGGGTCGGTCTGGCACGTAGTAGGTACTCCTCAGTTTGTGGAATGAATCAACTAGCAAGCGAAGGGCAAGATCATGGGAGAACGTGGGAGAGTTGGTTCGGGGGATTTTACTGGGCCTGGGGGGAGGGGTGGCAAGCAGCATCCCACAGTCGCCCCCAACCCCCGGCCACGCTCGAAGCCCTGGCTTTTCCGGGTCCGCCCACTCCTCGGCTTTGTAGGCCAGATTCGGTCCTGGCACTGCCACCTCTTTCCGTTGTGTCCACTGTCACCCCGGTACCCCTAGCCGAGACCCTCCAACCTCCCTCCTGGTTGGGCGCGGGGTGGGGGGCAAACCAAGCGCACTGACCACCCCTGGTCCCGGGGATCCCTGGGCAGGCCTACTCTGCCTCGGCGTCCTCTGTCAGAGATGTTCAAACTGGGGTATGCAACTCGGCAGATGCACTGAAAGCAATCCGCTACCCGCTTTCCGAAGAGAGTCAATCCGATCTTTAGTTTATATTAAGCAAACAGGAAATAAAAGGCAAAATTCACATGCTTTTCCCTATACCGCCCCGCCCGCCCCACGCCCATTTAAAGTACAAATCAAAGAAACTGCGAACTGAGAGGGAGCTTGGGTTGTTTACTATGGCCCCAAACTTGAGTCCGGCATAATTGAGGAAAGA
>NW_006780322.1:2702156-2707629 GCF_000442215.2 Lipotes vexillifer
CAGGAGCCTTAGAAGCCCTCTGTCGCCACGGGAGGTGCACAGTGTGCGGAGACCCAATCTGTTTGGTGTCACCGGACAAAGGCCCAGGGGCACACGCTGCTGCAGTCCGTTCCCTCCCCTCCAGTTCCGAGTACCCACGTGCAGTCCCAGCCTCCCTGCCCGGCTGGGTCACCTGTGGGCCACCTGGAAGCTCAGACCTTTCAGGTGTGCGTGTGCGCGCGCGCGCGCGCGCGCGCAGGATGCGGCAGCGGGTCCACCGGCACCCGAGTTCAAGAGACCACCCAGGGCGGCAGCAAGAGCTGAGAACACAAGGAGCCGCCAAACGCCCTGCACAGTTCCCTGAAAATGAAATGGTGCACGCAAGAGACACCAACAAGACTATGCATTTGGCTGCAGGTCTGCTTCTGCTTGTGTGTGTTGGGGGTGGGGTGGGGGCATGGATATAAAGGAGAAAAATAAAGAGCAAAAATGAAAGGGCCTAGCACAGACCTGCCCGAGAATGCGGGTCCTTCTGCCATAAACAAGGCATAAACAAAACAAAAACAATCCCAGGAAAATATAAAAGAAACCTAATACCCGCCACAAGCCCCCAAACTAAAACTAAAACCAAAAACCCCAAAATGCAATCCCCTGCATGAATCATTTAAACCTTTCAACCACTGCCTGGCGGGCTGGTCCTGGGTTATCTCCTTTCTTAGCAGACTTATACTGAAGCTATAGTCTGAGGTCCGGTGTCTGGAGGGCCCAGGCGCTGGGACTCGCAATCCAGTGCTCCTTCCAATACAACACTCTGCCTCACCGACTCCACTGCCAAGACACCCCATCAGGAAGATGGCAGGTGTGCCCTTGTGGAGCTGCCACGACCTGCCAGGGGAGGACTGATAGGTCTGGGCGGAGTCCTCCTAGGTCCAGGGGCTGCTGTAAATCCAAGTAGAAAGGGAGGCGACGCTGGTCAACGCTGAGCCCAGACCTGGCTGCAGAAGGGGGTTGTCTGTTCCCATGGGTCGCTACTAGCTCAAGCCCCGGAAGGCTTGGCCCCTTGCCCAGCGTCCTCAGACATGTCTGCAGCATCCATCCAGTGCCCTGCCTGGTGTACACCATTGTGCTGTCTGTGTTTCGACCAATGCATTTCTGCAGCGCGGGTCCATCACTGCACTCAGATTCTCAGGGGGCTGCACCTCACTAAATTCAATGACCCCCTGCCCCAAACCCATATCCACAGAGGGAATTGTTCAGCCACAGCCAGAGGCCCTGGACTTCCTGTCCTCCCACATCCCCAGCCACTGGTCACATACATCAGGCTCCCAGATGAAAGCATTTCCGCTAGTGGGTGTTGGTGCTATGGGGTGAGGGGGGTAGCCATTCACTCAGTCAAAGGATTCCACAGTTTTCCTGTCCCCCTGCTCCCAGACAGAGGGGTGCTGAGCCAGGCCCGGAGTGCCGCAGGCCTCAAGCCGCGGGAGTGCCCAGCCGGCAGCCTCTAAATCCTGCTCCACTCAGGCCAAGGTGGCAGCACAGAGTTGGTGAGGCCCCATTGGGGTTTTGAGACTGGCAGGTCAGAGGGACGCTTTGGGTGAGCTGGGACCAGCGCTAGGCATTGTTCATAACATCTGCTGGGTGGGGTGACGCTGGCAGGCAGCCATTTCCGGCTCTGTCCAGAGGGGTTGTTGAATTCGACTCTGGATTAATTTGCGAATCACGTAGGTGCATCTGAATGTGCGTAGACTGTGGGGTTTGGGAGTTTTGGGGTGAGAGCTGTCCCACCTCTTCTGATTGCAGGGATCCCGGCTCAACAGAAAAAGCCATAGCACCCAAGGCTGCAGCTAACTTAGAGCCATGGCTCTCCTTCCATCTGCTTCCGGCCCGCGCCTTGTCCTTTCCAAACATAAAACAAAAGGATCTCCCACCCCTTCCCCTCATCAGTCAGCGGGCTGTGCAAGCAGAGGTGTGGGGCAGCCTAGGCGGCTTTAAAGTCCCTGTGGAAGCCTAGCTGTGTCCCCGGTGGGGTGTGTGGGGTGCCTGTTGTGTGTACGTCCGTCATCCCAGTGGCCTTGTTTGTGACCATGTGTGGCACGAAGCAGCCTCCATTTTGAGGCAGGAGATGCACCAAGGTCAGCCTCCCTGGCTCCCTGACCCACATTTTGCAGAGGCAGGGAAACATGAGTGATTGGTGGAGCGAGGGTTCCTCAAAGGGGATGCGGGGGGCCGCACTGCGTGGTCTGCAAGGTGGCACTGGGCCTCCTTTCATTAGCCGGTCCTTGACCCCTTGGCCGTTCACCTCCCAACACTTAACACAGCCTCTGGGCCCAGGGGGTGCAGTTGGGGAGGCCTCTGAGGAAGGAGGCCCACTGCCTGAAGCAGTTTGAGTCTCCTCAGAGTTCTCTCCCCTTTCACTCAATGGAATATTTATGGAGATCCTGTCGGTTGGCTGCAGTTTTATAGACACTATCTCTGACCCTTAGCAGAGCCCTTGTAGGGAAGCACTATGCTTTCTTTGTACAGATGAGGAAACTGAGGAACGGAGAGGCAAAGAAACTAGTTCAAGTTCAAAGGGCTGAAGTATTCCAAACCAACTTCGCTTAATTCCAGCACCAATACAAAGGGCTGTATTCCAAACCAACTTCGCTTAATTCCAGCACCAGGCTTTCCTCTTCTTCCCCTGCACCCTGTGACTCCTCCAGCAGATCTGCTACCCTGGGGTAGAGCCCTCAAGGGAGCAAGTGCTGAGTGCAAAAGAGACAGAAAGAAAGACCCAGAGAGAGTGGGGCTCTTTCCCAGAATCTTCCCCCCCCCCCCGCCAGCAGCCTGACACCTGAGATGCTAACTGCCTACCTCCCCCCTTTTTATGGTTTCCTCCAAGGGTACTTTGGGAGGATGTGTCCTTGGAAGTCAAGGGTAAAATGTACTCTTCGCTTAGAGCATACTGGAGGGACATTCAGCCAGGGGCCAAGACCCTTCACCAGTGCAGGGCCTTTCATCTGTCAGAGCCTCTGCCCTGGGCCCAGTGGGGCTGGAGTGACACAGGTGACCCTGGCTAGGAGGGATTAACAGTAAATGATGTCCCTGGTATCTCAGGCCTGTAATAACCTCCTTGTCATTAAATGGAAAGGACAGAGGGATTTATGAGGGCCCTGTTTACCTTTTATTTCTTTTAGGTGCATAAATACCTCCTCTGTGCTCTATTTCCATTATACTGTATAAGTGTAATGGCACTGCTGTATTGCCTACACGCATTTGTAAAAGTACACCTGCCAATGCACACAAGCTGCCCCACATACAGTAGGGGGTCCATCTCTTCCTGGCTGTGGATTGCTCCTAGAGTGGGTGGTCTCTTGGAGGGTAATTTTTTACTCCTACCTTTTGTGAGTTATTTGACTGACATCTATACACAAAATCTATTCGATCTACATGTGGAGTTTGTAGAGCAGAAGGGATGGTAGGTGGACACAGAAGTCACAAGTGTCCAGGCAGAAGGAAATGACTACCCATAGATGGAGTGTGAGGTGGTGAGTGTCCTGCAGGGACTTGAGGTCCTAAATTTGGGAGTGTGGGCTTAAGGGGCTGATTTTCTGTTTCTGGAAGCCCTGCAGATTTCCTTAATGGAACTCCAAGCTGGCTGCTAACACCTTGTACCCAGGACATCCCACAGTCTATGGAATGAGATCTAATTTAATCCCAGGTGCCCAACAGGTCCACATACTTGTTGGAATCCCTGTTGGGTGGGGACCACCTCCCCATACCCTGTCCTTTGACCACCTCCCCATACCCTGTCCTTTGACCCAAGCCTTGACCCAGAACAGCGCTGGGTGACCATACCTGGCCTGGAGTTTCCTGTGTTTTCTGAAGACCAGGGTCCCTGAGTCTGTGTCCAAGATGGTCATCGGTCAACTTCACATTGGGCCGCCTCCATGCTCTACCTTAGCCCCTTTGCCCAGAGCCACCCAAACCCAGCGGCTGTGCCCGACCAGGCCAAGGTGTCCCAGTCTGTGTGTGGGTATCTCACACACAGCCCAGCCCAGATCAGACAAACTCGGGGTCCTGGTGCTGGAGCGAGCTCGAGCCAGTGTCAGTCAGGCTGGTTTCCCTTCCCTAGGCGGTGGCCGAGGAAATCAGCTCTGGCTGATTTCTTTCTAGGCCCTTAGGCTTGCAGGAGAGGTGCTCAAAGAGAAAGGGCAAGAAAAAGGCAGAGGGAGGAAGCCGGGAGCGAGTTGGAGGAGGAGGCCGGGGCAGCCGTTACTCTCGAGTGGCCTCTTCTAGGCGCTGGGTCTCCCGGTCCTGGGACTCCGGGATGATGGGGGAACAGACCTCAGCCTCCGACCACGGCCTAGGAACAGGCTGAAGGCAAGACTCCGGGATTCCCTTTCTTCTCCCATCTCGCCAGGCCCGGGTCCGGCGAAAGGCGAGCCTAGAGCTTCGCGTGAGGCTGTCTTTGGGGACCGGGGTAGCCTCAGCCTCGCGGCGAGGAAGCCAGGCAGAGCTGGGCACTCGGACGCTTGCAGCAAGGGAATGCGAGCTCGGCGGAGAGAAATGGCCAGGAAAGAAGAGAGGAGGGCGAAGGGTGAGGGAGAACGGGAGAGACGCAAAAAGCCCGGCCGGGAGGAGGCCGCGCCGAGAGCCGACTGCGCCCAGGCGCCGCGAGGAAGTGGGAACCGAGAAAGCGAAGCCCAGGCGGGCGGGCGGGGCGCACGCCGCCCTCCGCGTCCCGGCACCCTCTCCCGGGAGCGGCCCGGTGCGTCTGCGTGGCTGGGAACGGGAAACAGGGCTGGGCAGGGGGCGGGGAAGCGCCCCAGCTGCTGAGCGGAGCCTGGCCTCTTCCTCCCGCGGTTCCGGACGCTGGTGCCTCCTCGTCCTGACCCCACGACCCCGCGGGGGCCGCGGGGCGGGGACTCGGCTCTCCGCATCCCGCACTCGCAACTCCGCCCCCGCCACAGTAACCCGCCCGGATGGGCCTGGGAAACTGAGAATCGTGAGGCAGTGAAATGGGGATTTCTTCGGTACCGGGCGCCGCTTTGTCCCCTGCACTCAGCTCGATGTCCAGCACACAACAGACGCTCAAAACAATGTTTGCTGAATGAATGACTGAATGATGACTGTCTGAATGAATATATGAATTGGGAGGTGGAGGCTGCAGGAAGGTCGGAGGCGCCAGTAGGGGATGGGAGGGGCATCTGGTGGGCCAGGGCTTCGAGCTGTCCTCTTACCTCGCACCAGGATGCGGCGGCAGTGGTCTGCCTCTCCGAGCCCCGGCTGCCCGTCGCTGTCGGCGCCGCTCTCCCTGGAGCCCGCGGGGCTGGAAGCGGAGGTCCCGGCAGTCTCCTTTGGGCTACGGCCGCCGGCATCAGCACTCGAGTTCTCCGCTCCGCCGCGGTCCCCGCTGCGCCCGCTCCGCGACTCCCGGCGTGAGGTGCCGCGGTCGAACTCGGCGCCCCCATCGCCCATGCCGGCCGCCACCTTCGCCTTAGCCACCGCCTGG
>NW_006780322.1:2707902-2710056 GCF_000442215.2 Lipotes vexillifer
TCTTCCTCCGGCCCCGCCCCCGCCCGGCCGCTCCACCCCTCCCTGCTGATTGGTCTCGAGTCGGGGTTCTCCGACTCCCAGCGGTGCGCGAGGGAGCTGCGCCTAGGGATGGGGGTTCGTTGGCCCTGCTCCCCGACCCTTGTCTAGCCCCACACTCAGCCCGGCAGAGGGAGGCCAGGGAGGCCCTACATCCTCTCCTAAATTTTATCAACTCCCTTCCCCAACCACCAGCCTACTCCCCTCCCCACTCCCTTCATCCCCTGGGAAGCGCTGTCTCCGCACGCCGGCTCTTTCAGCGGGATCAATAACCCAAGCGTTCCAGGAAGGCGACACCTACGAGACCGAGCAGAAAACAGGAAGTTGGCCTTGATCGGGCGCTTGGCGGGGTTGGGGGGCTGGGGCTGGGGCTCAGGCCTGGGGTTCAGTGGCCGCCCTCTCCTCTAGACTCATACCTCTGCCCACACTCAGGAACACAGATCGCAGGCCCCTCCCGGCGCTCCTTGCAGGGCAAGGCCAAGACTGTGGTAAAAAGAGCCCGAGACAGTGAGGCAAGGGTACTGAGGGAATGACCCGCACTCGCCGGGGTGAGAAGACAGATTTGCAGACGGATAGCCGGGTCCGGGAGCCGAGAGGGTCGAGTGAGCCCGAGACTGTGGTAGGCTGCAAACGCCCAGGTCTCCTGCGGCTCTGAGGCCTTCACACGGGGGATCTCAGACTGAGATAGAAGGTGAAAATCTCCCTGTCTTCCCGACCCCACTCCCAGCCCTGAAGAGGTTTTCCCGGGTCCCAGTTCCGCTTCGCCGGGCTGGGGAGAGGGGAAGGGCGGAGGTGAGCGCGGCTGGAAGTCGAGCTGGGTTTTGAAGCTGAGCAGTGGGGTCCCTGGGCCCTCCGAGTCCCAAGCACTTTATGAGGATCCCAGTGTTCTCCTGAGTTGAGCTTCTCCCTGGACAGCGCCTGGAGAGGCCAGGCCCGGATTTCCCTTCCTTTGACTCAGAAAGGGGCTTGGAAGAAAGATTGAGAGGCCTCAGCGAAGACTTGTGTGCAAACCTGTGTGTGTTTGCGCGGGAGGGCGCGTGACCCCCTTCCCTAAAACGCTATAACTTCAGACTTGTCTTCCCTTTTCTGCGCCGCATGCTAGCGAGCGGGGGTGCTTCGGTGTGTCTGATCGGGAGTGTCTGGGGGCAGGGCCCATGGCGGTGCCCGGTGCCAGTGGCAGTGGGGTGGCAAAGTGCGTTGCTGGTGCAGCCTCCGTGACTCCCTAAGCCGGAGGAGTGGTAAATGAGTGAACGTGTGAGTCAGTGCCTTAGTGGGTGTCCAGTGTGCTTGTGCGCGGTTGAGTGTGTGCATGTGTCCAATCTCAAATGTCCCCAACTGAAGGCGAAGTGGGAGGGCCGCACCAATTATTTAATTGGGTGACTAATGGCGCCTCCCCACAGGGTTGGGGACGGGAAAAAGGGAGGGTAAAGGGGGCAGGGGAGGAGGCCTGCTGGTCCGTACTAATGGAAAGGAGGGAAGGAAGGAAGGAAGGGAGGGAGGGAGGGAGGGAGAGAGGGAGAAAGGAAGGAAACGGCCGCAAGGTAGTTTGGGTGGGGGAGGGGAGTTCGGGATCGCGCCCAGGGTGTAGGGCAGGGTGTGCAGAGTGAGAGCAGAGCGGACCAGCTGCGGGGCCTGAGAATTTGTGGCGCCCTAACTCTCAGAGGGAAAAAAGGAGGGTTATAGTTACAGAAGGGCTCTAGGGAGTGTAACCCAGAGGGACCCAGCTCGGCTGGAAGGACCCATGCCGCGTGGCACCGTGAGCCCTGCACTTGCATTTGGTCCCTCGGAGCCTGGTGTCTGGAGGGGATGCCTAACTCCTCTGTGAACCCCCCCACCCCGCCTCAATGGGCCAGAGCGCCCGCCCTCCACCCCAGCCCCGTAGGACGCTGGTCGCTTGATCCAGCCCCCGTCATCTTCGCTCTGCACTTCAGTCTTTCCTCTCTGGCTCTCTCAAGTTTATTTTTATTATTCAAGTAAGACGTGTCTGGTGTAGAAAAATTCTAAGCAGAAAGCAAACATTCGGCTGGAATCTCCCCGGCCCCCCAAGTCCTCGCTGTTCCGTCGACCACATGGGAGGCCCAGGTTTCTGTTCAAAGAAAAATAGAACAGCACCTGCTG
>NW_006780322.1:2710198-2727379 GCF_000442215.2 Lipotes vexillifer
TTTCACCCCTCTACATTTTCATTTTATGAATGATGGTTTACGCACCAGGAACTCAGGTCTACGTCCCGGCGTCCTCTTCCAGTCAGTCGATGGGCTTCCGGGCATGCGCACACTTCCGGGGGAGCCGGGCCGTTCTCCGAGAGAGGCTGGTGGCCTCCCGCAGGGTCCCGTGGAACCGTGACCTGGGAAGTTGGGGCCGCCTCCCCTTTCCTGTCTGCTGGGAGAGCCCGGCAGGGAGCATGGGAGGCGGCTACAGGTTGACTCTTGGGAGTTCCCAGCCTTCCTCCCGCGCCCTTTCTTCTTTCCTCTCCCTCTCTCTTGGCAGTAAGGGATTTGGCGTCCCGCAGAAGTCCCGGCTCTCTCTACTCTGTAGGACTGGGAAATGGGATCACGGCCTCCGTGATTGTGCGAGCGGGGATCCAGTGAGGAACGCAGGGCTTCTGCTCCCTGAGGCGGAGTTTGTGGTGTGCGTGTGTGTATGGCTGGGGATGGTGGTGGGCTGGAGCTCCTCGTCAATCCACCGCTCTGGCCCAGCAGAGACCTTGACCAAGCCTATCCGGGAGCCTGGGCGACCCTTAAACCCAGGCTCTTGAACCCTCCTGGGGCACACTGCCTAGGCTGCCCAGTTCCCCGCCCAGGAAGCGAGTCCACTGGGCTCCCACCCGTGCCCTGCCGGACTACATCCTCTGAGCCCCGGCTGAGGAAGGCTGGGAACGCCAGTGCTCTGTATGGCCACGTGGCAGGGATGTGTAGGATCGGCCTTGTTGAGTGTGCGTGTGTGTGTGTGTGTGTGTGTGTGTGCACGTGCGTGCGCACCTGCGGACAGGTTGGAACGCTGTTTGGCTCTGCCGGGACTCTCCCGCCCAGGAGGGTAAGTGGGACACAGAGCTCCAGATGTCCTGAGTCTTCCTGGCTCGAATTTTCGAGGATCTGGGTGGATCCGGGATTCCTCACCGGGCAGCGGGGACCAGAGGGCCCGTGGCCTATGCCTGCTGCCCTCACCGTCACCACCAGTCTCCAACCGCCGTCTGACACATCTCGACCCGGCCAAGACGCAAGGAACCCCTAGAATTTCCTCTGCTTCTCTGCCCCCACCCACACACTTACCCTTTTTGTAAAGCGATTGAAGAACCTTAGCTTGGGAGATGTGGGGCGATCTCAGCCGATAGGGGGCGGGGCGATAACCTAAACTGTTTTTTCAGTGTCTCTGGTCCTGAGGCAGCTGAGTGTAGACAAACCCCAGGTACTGATCCGTCCCTTCCAGGGTTCCAGAGGGCCCTGGCAGCTCGAGGCCCAGCTCGATCTGTGCTGTCAATCTCCCTTCCAGCCTCAGCAGGTCCCCGGGAATTAGTGGCCTTGGGCATTAGGGGATGAGCGGGTCTGGGCACAGAGAGCTGGTGAGTCCCGGGCTGGAGTCGGGTGACACTTTGCCACTAGGAGTTCCTCGGACACGTGGTGGTCCAGGTTCTCCACTCACAGCAGATGAAGTGGGGAGAGGGTCATCAGGAAGGGGCCACCAACCCCAGCTCCCCTCAGATGCCCCTTAGGACTAGGTTTCCAGAGAGTTTCTTCAAGGAACCCCCTGAGGTGGGGAAAGAACCCCCTTGCCTGGCTCAGTACCATAAGTCTCCAATTCCTTCCAACTCCTGCCACTTTGCCAGGGAGTAAGCCTATTCCACTCTTTCTCCAAGAACATTTCAGTCCCTCCCCACCCACCTTCTCCATGCCTTTTGGCACCTCAGTGGGTGAGATTGACTTCCCAAGCTGCTGGGCTGCTGAGAGCGGTGTGCCAGCCACCTGCGGGTAAATAGCAACCCCCTCCCACACCCAGCATCAGGGCTTTCTAGGATCAGAAGTGGGGTTCTAGGGGAGCCAAGGGCTGTATGTGGGTGGATGGGAGTCGGATCCTGGGTTCCCCCAGGAGCTACCTATACCTGCCTGCCCAGCCCTCCAGTCATCCACTGCCAGTTGGCCTGCAGCTCTGGCCTCTGGCAGGAGCCTTCAGCATCCTCTTCTGGTGCTCAGAACCTGGAACCTCAAAGGTCTGGTCCTGTGTCTGGTTATTCTTCCATCTTCCATATCCCTTAGGTGCTCTGGCAGGCGTACTCGACCAGGTCTCCAGACCTGGACCTCTGGTCTCAGCTCAACCCACTCCTTTCGCCTCTTGTCTTTGCTGAGGCTGGGGCCAGGCCACTCCCCCACGACTGCTGGTGAGCCTGTGTTGAGCTTACAGTCAATTCAGATGCCTTCCCCAGATGGCTTCCTTTTCTTTCTTGTCCTCCCTCTTGGCCTCTCTGTCTCTACTGTGCCACTTCCCTCTCTCAGCCTGTCCATCTCTCCAGCCCATTCCCGGTGCCTACAGGCTCAGGGGGTCTGTCTTCCTCTGCCCTGATTCACCCCCTGTCTGGATCTCCTGTCCACCTTTCTTCCCGCTGGTTTTGGGGCCCTACCCAAATGTCCGTGGGAGATCCTGGGCAGCATTTGCTCTGCCCCCAGGGAATCTAGTTCCCCCAGGTGATTGAATCTGCTCAGCCATCACTGCTGGGATGAGGGGTTCCCTGTAGCTGAAGGGCACTGGGAATTTGGGGTGAATAGGGAAGGACACTCCTCACACACTCAGCTGGGGTGCACAAGACCCAGCTTGTTGAAATAGCCCATTCATCACTTCCTTCCCTCAACCCACCTGTGCCCCACCCCACATGCCTGGGAGCTGGATCCCTGCACTGGCACGTTAGGGAGGGAGCCACTGTGTCACCCCCAGGTAGGGAGGGATTGGCATGTTAAAAGGAGGTGGGATGTTGTTCTTGTTGTTTATAATGAGCATTATTATTTTTGTAAAACACAATCAAATGTATCTGTTTCTGAGAACGTCAGCAGTGCTGAAACCCAAGGAGGGCAATTCTAATGATGGGATGTTGGGAGAGGTGCTCGGGCCAGAGTGAGGCTCTTCAAATTCCAGTGTTTAGGCCACTCCTAGATTGGTAGCTGCCCACAGGCTCAGTCACTGCAGTGTCATCGTCTTATTTCAGGCAACACAAGACAATTGAGGCTTATCTGTGCTGGATGCCAGTGTTACACTCTGAGAATTCTGCAGGGAGCAGGATGCTTGGGGTGCTAGAGGTGCCCACCATGGGGGTGGAGGTCACCCCTGTCAGGAGAGCAGGGAACCCAGTGGGCTGGGCCAGGGCCGTGGTACAGGTGAGATGGGGGACCACCTCCTGCTGCACCACCTGCTGCTGCACCACCTCCTGGGGCTGCCTGTCCAGCTGCCTGACATTTCCTCTCTGGCACCTGGTTGCTTCCCATTCTAGGTAGCTTGGGTGGTTGCTGAATCCTTTTCCCCACCCCACCTTGTCCAGTTCTGAGTCCTGGGGTATGGTCTGGACTCCCAAAGCCACCTCCTAGGCACAGCCTGGACCCTCCCCAAGGCAGCGCTCTCCTGCCTGGCTCTGTCCCCTCCTCTGCTTGGGCAAGGATCCCAGCTGGGCTGTCTTGAGCTCCAGGGCCATCAAGTTCTGCCACCCACCCCAGTCCTGGTAGAACTTGCTGATGCCTTTCCTGAGCCTGTGAGTCCAGGGTTCTATCTGGGAGGGCTGCTCAGGGGAAGCTGTGGGTTTGGCCAGAATGTAAGGAGGAGCCCCTTGGAGTGACCCTCATCTGGTCTGATGAGATTCTCCATATACCTACCACACAGCGGGTGGCTTGTGCCTTGACTCTGGCCTTGGCCCAGGGCCAAGAAGGCTTAAGGGAGGACACAAAGGAGTTCTCAACACCTGCCATGTATTAAATTACCTGGAGAATTCAGAGAATAAAATTTCTGCTCGGCCACAGACGAAGTGGCTTAAAATCTGGTTGTGAGAGGGCTCGCTATATTTGAAAGGCTTCCAGGTGAAGCTTGGCTGGAAACCACAGAACTGGGCCAAGAGTGGGGGAAGCAGGCTTTGCTGGCTGAGAGAAAGGCGGGTGTAAAGGCCTGGAGGTGGCAGGTCAGGGAATGAGAAAGGGTTGTTTCAGCCAAGACCTTGGGTGGAGTGGGGGAGGGGAAGCCAGTATGATTGGGGCTGGAGGGTGGGGGCAGTTTCATGGAGGGGCATCAGAGAGGGTGAATAGGCCTGGGCAGGACACAACTGGACCCAAGTCGATGTGTCCAACTTGATCTGAAAACTCCCCCTGATAGGACTCAGGATTCTCTTGGGTAGAGGCCACCCAAGGGTGAGGGAAAAGGCCGCGTAGGGCTAGGTGGGTGTCCCTAGGTTCTAGGACAGGAGCTTGGTGACTCAGGATTTGGCGATCTTCTCTTACCATTTGCTTTCCTCCAGGCAGATTCCACGAGAAAATTTCTTGGCTTCCTGCTTCTCTTCCCCCACATAGCTCTCTGTGCCTATTCCTTGCTCCCCCTCCTCTGATGATTTTGCCACCTCTTCCTTCTCCATTTGCTTCTTTTCTCCTTCAGGTTCTCCAGCTTTCCTCCCTTCTCTGGGCCATCAGTTCCCTGCACTGTTGTCCTCCCTGCCAGGCCAACCTCTGGACCATGGCAGTCTCCCTCCACCCTCCTTCCACATCCTCTCTCCCACCCCCTCTGCCTCTTACAAGCCCTTATCTTCCCTCTTCTCTTCAGCCCTCTCCCTGCTGCAGCAGGAGTGCCCTCTTCTACTTGTCTGTCTTTGGAAATTATGATCCTGACATGCACATGGAGTTAAAATCAATGAAAAGATACCAGTGACTTGAGAGAATCTTCTAAAACATTTTCCTTCTTTCTTAACAAAACCCCCTTCACTCCTACCACATTCTGATTTTATTTGAATCATCCCCTAAAACAATTGCACTTTCATTTTTTTTTTCTTCCAAGGGATATGTGGTTAACTGTCCGAAGCTATTCTAGGCTCATAATGTCATGAAATAATCACAAGTCTTAGGGTGGTGACTCAGTTGCTGCATTTTGCAGAGAAGGAAACTGAGACCAAGGTCAAACAGTGGATTCAAACCTGGGCGCCGGATCTTGGGGCTCAGCCAAGGCAAAAATCTCTTGCCCTCACTCTTCTTTCACTCTGAGAACCCGGCTCCCTCCCAAACACAGGAAAGTACTCCCGAGCCAGAGCTTCAGGGAGGGGCTTTTGGACTGAGGGGCAAAGAACCCATCCTCGCAGGGAGCTGGAGCCTCTGTGGTGACTGAAGGAAATCTGGACTTGGAGGATGCAGACTCTGGCAGAGCAGAGCCTGGGTTGATGTGGACAGTGAACTGACCTCCTAGAACTCTGTGTGTGTGTGTGTGTGTGTGTGTGTGTGTGTGTGTGTGTGTGTTTAATTTCTTTATTATTTTTGGCTGCGTCGGGTCTTCGTTGCTGTTCGCGGGCTTTCTCTAGTTGCAGAGAGCGGGGGCTACTCTTCCTTGCGGCGCGTGGGCTTATTGCGGTGGCTTCTCTTGTTGCGGAGCAGGGGCCCTAGGTGCATAGGCTTCAGTAGTTGTGGCACGTGGGCTCAGTACTGTGGCTCACGGGCTCTAGAGCGCAGGTTCAGTACTTGTGGCGCACGGGCTTTGTCGCTCGAACCGGTATTCCCTGCGTTGGCAGGCGGATTCTTAACCACTGTGCCACCAGGGAAGTCCTGTGTATGTGTTTTGTTTTTGCTGTTTTGGTGATAGCTTCATCGAGATATAATTAATATATCATGCAATTCACACCTTTATGGTGTACAATTCAATAGTTTTTGTATATTCACAGGTATATAAAATATATAGTATAGGCACAGATATACAGTGCAGACATCACCACAGTCAATTTTAGAACATTTTTACCACCTCAACAAGAAAGTTGTTGGTGACTATAGTTAATGATACTGTATTGTATATTTGAAAGTTTCTAAGAGAGTCAACCTTAAAAGTTTTCATCGCAAGAAAAAAAATTGTAATCATGTGTGATGATGGATGTTAACTACACTTGTTGTGGTGATCATTTTGCAATATATACAAATATGGAATCATATCTTGAACACCTGAAACAAATATATTATATGTCAATTATACCTCAATTTAAAAATGGAAAAAAAAGAAACCTGTACCTTTATCTATCACCCATAACTTCCCATCACCCCTGAGCCCTAAGCAACAACAAGTCTACTTCTTGTTTCTATGGAATTGGCTAGTATGGAAATTTCATATAAATGGAATCATAATATAATATGTGACCTTTGTGTCTGGCTTCTTTCACTTAATGTTTTGAGTTTCATTCATGTTGTAGCATGTATCAGCACTTCATTTTTTTATGGTCAAATAACATTCCATTGTATGTTTATACCACATTTGTTTATGCATTCATTACTGATAGACATCTGGATTGTTTCCATTTTACCTGGGTGAGAATATGGGTGCTCCCCTGGCCTAGGGTGCCCTGCTTTGCCAGAAGAGGAAGGAAGTTTTCTGGGAGCAGATGGAGGAGACTGGTGAGGCTCAGGGAAGAGCCATCCACTGGCTGTGTGTCCCCAGCTAATCCATCACCTTCCGGAAGTGTCCTTCCTACTTCTGTCTAAAGAGGAGGGCCAGGCAGGACTGGGAGGCTTGTAGGAATTATATAGACCCTGGAGTAAAGATTCAGAGCCTTGGCTCTCTGCTAGGCAGGGTTGGAATCCTGGCTCTACTGAGAACTCATTCTTAATGGGTTGTTTAACCTCTCTCTGCCTCAGTGTTCTCATCCCTTAAATGGGGATAATATTAGTACCAACTACCTGAAGCTGTTATGAGGAGTAAGTTAGTCTATGTAGAGCACTTTATCCAGGATCTGGCACTCTGTGGGTGCCGGAGGAAAGAATATTGACGCTTTCTTTTATCATTTAAGGCTTAAAGCCGAGAGCCCACTCTCAGCACTAGTTGGTAGTTGTCCTTCTTGCACTGCCCAGGGGGACAGGGGGAGGTTGTCTGCTCTGTGGGTTGTGAGCCCAGATTCCAAGCCCTCAACCCCAGCTTCCACGGTTGGAGTCGGCGTCGGGGTGCGGAGAAACCAGACTCACTGCCAGAGCTGCGGGACAGAAATCTTTCTGCTGTAGCCCAACCTTCCTTCAAAAGCGGCCACTGAGAGAAGGCAGTGAGCGGTGAGACCCGGACTCAGCCCTGCCTTCAGTCCTCCAGCTCGGAGCCCTGGCACCAACACTGCCGAGTTTTGCGTGTTTATAGTGCCACTCGTGCCATTTGTGGCTCCCAAGCCAGATTCTCCCGATCGCCAGCCTCCCGGTGGCCTTTCCCGACGCGCAGGGAAGAACGACTCAGGGATGCGGCGAGGGACAGCATCACGAGCCTGGAAGGTTCCCAGTCCTGCCCAGAGGCAGGGGCTTCGCGGTGGGCAGGGTCCAGGCCTTTCACCCTTTCCCGGGCACTTCCCACGATGCACGCCCAGGAGAGAGCGCCAGCGGCCCAGGGACTGCCTTTTATACCGTTTGATTTCTTTTGAATTTGTAGGATGGCGCAATTCAAACAAACCTAGAAAAACAACTTCTTAAATGTTGTTAGAACAGGTTTGAAGAAGCGTTTCGTTTCCATGCTTCCGTCAAGGGCAGCTAGCTGCTCGCCTTCCCTCCCCGACTTTGTGCCTCCGGTAGCTGGCCGGCAGCGACTCATGTAGACAGGTGCCTTTTTGTCTTGGCCGTGCCCTCCGGAACGCTGCGCATTCAAGGTCAACAGCTACCCCAATCCCCAGTTCCCAGCGCAGGGGAACCCGCGAGCCTTGGGCCCTGTTGTCCCAAAAAAGTGATCATTTGCGATCAGTGTCACCTGTAGGTGGGGTTCCAGACTGAGCTTGGCAGGGAAGCGAGGAAGAGCGGTGTCACTGGCACCCCTTCCGTGGCCACCTTGGCTCTGGAGTCTCCCCTACCTGGCGGGCCCGAGGCTTCCTTGCTCTCTGGGTGGGTTGGGTCCAGTTAGGGGTGCGGTGAAAGACGGGATTACCTAGGGACAGGGGTAGGGTGAGGCTGGAGGAATTCTCCATCACCTGACCCAGGGAAAGGACTTCCGAAGGGAAGGGGGAGGAGCTGCCTGGCAGTGGGCGTTGGGTGGCTAACTGTTGGCCTCTGTAGGAATGCTGAGAATGCCCTGACCAGTAGCCAAGACCCCCTCGTGATCCCATGATCGTCCCTTAGGGAGCCTGGCCCCTTACTCCGGAGATGTCGCCAGTAATTTATATCTACTGGGAGCAATTCTCCAGGAGCTGCTGCCACACTCTTTGGAATATTTTTCATTCAACAAATATTTATTGAGCTACTACTATATGCCAGGCATTGTGCAAGGCACTGGGAGACAGTTGTGAAAGGAACAGACACAAATCTCCACAGTCAGGACAGGGGACCTTGGAGTTTGATCTTGCAAGGCCACTCCACCTGGTGGTTCACAGATATACGCATGCCAGCTGATTTGTTTTCCTGGCTAGAGAACCGCCTCTGAAAATAACTCTCCTTAAAGAGACACCTTAGAGCAGCCTCAGCCTCCCTATACTAAACGAAGTCGGGCCAAGAAAGGGAACACATGGTCTCGTGTCCGGTTCAGTTGGCTGACAAAACAAACGGAACAAAACAAAACAAACAAGCATACAGACAACCCTCCCCCAAACAAACATGCGGACCCAGCATGTGTGCTTGTGTTTGTAAGTGCATACGGTGTGCACTAATTTCATTAACTCTTTAAACAATCAGTTTGATCTTCAGAAAGGAAAACATGCATCTGAGGGAAAAAATTCTAAACAGCACGAAGGATTATAAAGCGACAAGTGAGTATCTTCCAGACCCTCAGCCCCATCGCTGGAGTTGTTGCCCCGTATCGGACAAATATCTACCCACCACAGCCTTAAAAAAGGAATTAAGTCACACTGTCCTCTGTTCTTGGTCCTGCCTTTTCCACCTTCGCCCGAGACCCAGCGCTTGCTCCTGGAAGCCCGCCTCCGCCTTACCCCTTCTGCGCCCTCACTGCTTGCCAGCCTCTTGTGGCTTCCCCACAGCGTCGCCAGTTTAGGGTGTTACCTAAAATTTTGATTTTTGTGGGTCTGATAGATTTCTAAAAGAAACGAATTAATCTAAGAGGAAACAAGGGAAAGCAAGAGAAGGAAATAATGCAACACCCGGCTGTTGCGTTCGGAGGTCGCGTAAGCGTGGGTCAGGGCGAGGCCGGGCGGTGGTAACCAGCGCATCAAAGCGCCCGGCTTTCGGAGACCCGCAACCCTCGGCGCGCTTCAAAGCCAGGAGAGCGGAGAGTGGCGGCGGGGCGGCGGGGTCAGCGGGAATTAGAGCGCCGGGGCCGGGGCAAGGGATCGCCACGGGGCGAGAGTTCGGGACAGGATTAGCGGGTTCAAAAGCAGGTCAGGGAGAGCTAAACGAGGCGACGAGGTCCGTGCCAGGTCAAGGTCCTCGGTAGAGGCGGGCTCCGGGCCGGGCGCAGGAACGGCAGAGGGGGAACTGCAATCGCGGGGCGCGGGGAGGCTGGACCGGAAAGCCCGAGGTCCGAGGGCGCGGAGGGGCTGGACGGGCTCCCCGGGGCAGGCCTCGCCTTCGGGCGGCCGCGGGACTAGCACCCAGCCGAGCTTGCGGCTCGGCCTTCGGGGAATGAGCCGGCAGGGAGGTGAGCCCGGAGACCCGCCCGAGACAATTTCAGTGAATAAAGAGCAAGTGTTTCTGATCTCTCGATGCGCGCACATGTATCTGCGGAACAGGGTTAGCCTACTTTTATTTAGATGTTTTATTTTCTTTTAGATTTAAACCCCATTTTTAATAAACTTTTTTTCCCTTTCTGGCAAGGTAAGAACATCTCTTACGCAAATAGTTCAACAAACTCCTCGGAGCTGTGCGAAGGAATTTCTTGCGGGGCTCTCTCTCTTCCCGCGGCAGATTTCTGCGGCCTCTGCTAAGGAACAATTGCGGAGTGTCACACCTATGTGTAAAGATAAACACCACCCACAGCCCACCCTTCTGTGAATCCTGAAAGTGTATGAAGGGAGAGCTGGAGGGACAGCGGAGCGAGACAGCTCTTCCCCGAAAGAAGTGAGTGTTGGAGGTGTGTGTGTCATTCAGGGAGCCCCTGACTTGAAACTTTTTTTAAAAAAGAAGAATGAGAATGTATTCACATATTACTTGAGTTCGCTCTCCTGAAAGATCTCTTGGATGCTGGTGAAGAATAAACTTGGGGATATTGCGTGATGCGAAGTGGGTGATCCACTCAAATTCTGGTGTTGGTAGATAAACAGACGACGGATAGCTCTGAGTCACTTGGTGGAAGTGGCCCCGCTCCGGTCGCCATCTCCAGTGTCCCCACGTTCGGTCACTCCTTCCCCAGGGACCTGCTTCTCCTTCCCCATCCTCGGCCTTTCGCCTTCCCTTCCCCAAGAGCGAGGCCGGCGCCATCGGGAGAGAGGGAGCCGGGATGCTCAGGCATGTGTCCTGATCTCCACGAAAGCCGGCCTCTCTGGATTGGGTTCTGCTGATTTTCCGCGGAGAACTCTCCAGAAGAGCCCACTCCTCAGGGGCAAAGTTTGACAGTCCTGGGACGACGGTGATGGTGAAGGCGGTGCTGGACTTCGTGGAGATGGAGGGCGGAGGGTGGGTGTGTGAAGATGGCAGAAAGGGACCGGCAGGTAGGGAAGAGAAGCCAAGAAAACTGGGTCCCAGGAGCCCGAGAGCCAGAGCCGGGGTCGCGGAGAGAGGGAAGGGGCGGGGCCGGAAAGCCGGAGGCCGCGCACGACCCAAACAAAGCGCCGCCGGGTCTCCGCCGACGGTGATCCGCCTTTTCCCCAATTTCTCTTGAATCTTTCGATTTGGTCGGCAGATCGGCTGGTCTAGGTGGGGACAAGCAGGCTGGGAGCCGGTCTAAAGAGACCGATCGCTGGAGAAATCCCACTCACTCAACCAACCGACATTCAGCTCCGCCCAACCCGACTCTGGTCGCGGGTGTGGGGTCGGTGGGTAGTGGTCAAGGGGTCCCTTTCCTACCGCTGCGTCCAGATGCACTCGGTGGCTCTGGCTCTGTTCTGAAAGGCCCTGGGAATCTCATTCCTGCTCCCTGGCCCCCACTGGCCGGTCAAGGTGCAAAATGCGTTCCTCCAAGTGAAAATACCTCTTTCGGATTTTAAATCATATAAACAATGTTGAGACTCTTCTTAATGCCGCTTCCAACCTCTGCACACTGTTCAAAAGGTTACAGCCAAGGTAATATAATTCAAAGAAGAAAAAAAGTCCCTATGCCCAAACCTAAAATCCTCCTCCTCATTCCTTAAAAAAGGAGGGAAGAGAGGCAGTGTTTTTTCACTGCACATTTAATTTACATCCTTTTAGTCACGGTGAACATGTAGTTTTATTCAGCCTTTGCTAGTTCGGGTCTCGCCTACGTATTTGTCAGGTGCTATGGTCCCTATAAGTATACCTTTCAATGGCCGCGTAATAATACGTTACTGTGTAAAAGAGCCATTCAATTGTTAGATATCCCAGTGTGTCCAGTTTTTCAGCATTAAAATAATGGTCAAACCAAAATGATCAAATATATAGCTTTCTCTTTCGGGAAGGTTTATTTCCTCAGGATCCTTACTGGCACAACAGGATAGGGACATTTTCACTGCTCTTATGTATTGCCAAACCACTTTCCAAAGCAATTTGTACAGGCATTTATTTTCGGGTCATTATGGGCTGGGCGTGGTGCTGGTGGTCAGACCTTAAAGCCTTTTCCCTGCTCCCCAAGGTTCTGCTGAGACAGGCTCCCACAGCAGGGATTGCTGCGGAAAGCGGGAAGCTCTCCAGGAGAGGGAAGACGAGGCTTGGGAGCTCTGGGGTAGGGAGAAGGCCGGGGTTCCTCCCCTGCCTGAAAAAACCCTGGTCAGCCTTCAAAGTGGAGGTGATGGCAGACAGTCTCAGGCAGGGCTTGTTAGGTAGAAACTGAGGGAAGGACAAAGTGACCTTTGCGTGCACCGACTGGGCGCTGGGAGAGCTTTGTAGGTTTGGAGAGGGCGTAGTGGCTTATATTTTGCAGGAGTGTAGAATGTGGGTGGGAGAGCCCGGAAAGGTGAGACTCACCACCCACTCCAATGGAATTGGAAACCTTCCTCATCATTGAGCATTTGCACTATTTTAAACGAATGCTATGTTAAGAGAGGTATACTTAGTCATTATTTGTAAAAATTGCGTTTTGTTGAAAGGAGCCCACATTTCCTTATTTAAATATACCAACTGTCCTTTAAGAAACAATTCCTTCCCTTAGCTACAGTAATATGTATCTTAAAAGTAATACATATATTACTTGATTTTTTGCCACGATAAGAATATATTCATGTATTATGTGGTTAATTAAAATCATAAGTTAAAACAAAATTATTGTAAAATAATCAGACTGAAGTGTATACAAGTTCCGCGCCTTAATCCTCCCTCCAGAAGTAGCATGGCTGATAGTTACAATATTGCTTATGCCAACTATTTATATGTTTTTTGTAACAATGATTCATATTATCCCTGCTACTCTACAAACTGCCCTTAAAAAAAGAAAACCAGCAAAAGACCATGGCATTCTTACATGTCAATGGATGAAACTGTCTCATTTTTAACAGCTGTCTAGATATCATTATATGGAAGTTTCACCATTGTTTCCTCTGTTGAAAAACTTACATAAATAATACACGAATGTCCTTTATATCATAAAGCAATTCAAACAATTCCAGAATATAAAGATAAAACATGAAACAGTGTGGCTTTTTTCTGATGTTTCCCCTCTTCATGCTTGCCTCCACTCCTATCCCACCCCATTCCTCAAAAGTGTGAGGTGAGAAATTTGGCGGTTGTTCCTTTAGCCCTCCTTCCAATCTTAAAAAAAAAAAATTGTTGGGACTTTCCTGGTGGCGCAGTGGTTAAGAATCCGCCTGCCAATGCAGGGAACACCGGTTGGAGCCCTGCTCTGGGAAGATCCCACATGCCGCGGAGCAACTAAGCCTGTGCGCCACAACTACTGAGCCTGCGTGCCACAGCTACTGAAGCCCACGCGCCTAGAACCCGTGCTCTGCAACAAGAGAAGCCACTGCGATGAGAAGCCCGGGCGCAGCAACGAAGAGTAGGAAGGAGAGTAGGAGAACCCGCTCCCCGCAACTAGAGAAAGCCTGTGCGAAGCAACGAAGACCCAATCAGCATAGTGATTCTTTTTTCTTTTTTTTCAGATTATATTCATTATAGGCTATTACAAGATATTGGGTAAAAATTTCATTCATTTTTAAGGCTGATTCATATTCCATTGTGTGGACATACCACAATTTGTTTATTCATTCATCAGTTGATGGACATTTGGATAGTTTCTACTTTTTGGCTATTATGAATAATGCTGTTGTGAATATTTTTGTAAAAGTTTTTTATATTCAATATCTTGTAATAAACTATAATGGAAAAGAATCTGAAAAAGTATATATATATATACACACAACTGAATCACTTTGCTGTACACCAGAAACTAACACAACATTGTAAATCAACTATACTGCAATTTAAAAAAAAGTTTTTGTGTGAGTATATGCTTTCATTTCTCTTGCGTATATACTTAGAAGTGGAATTGCTGTGTCAAACAGTTAACTCTGTGTTTAACTCTCTGAGGAAGTGCCACACTGTTTTCCAATGTGGCTGCACCATTTTACATTCCCACCAGCAGTGTATGAGGGTCCCAGTTTTTCCACATCCCGGCTAATACTGGTAATTACCTGTCTTTTTTATTATAGCCATCCTAGTGGGTGTGTAATGGTATCTCATTGAGGTTTTGATTTTCATTTCCCTAATAACTAATGATGCTATCTTTTCATGTGCTTATCGGCCATTCATATAGCTTTGGAGAAATGTGCGTTCTCTTTGTATTGTTGAATTGTAAATGTTGTTTGTATAGTCTAGATATAAGTCCCTTATCAGATATATGATTTGCAAATATTTTCTCCAGTTCTGTGGGTTGTCATTCACTTTTCTGATAGTGTTCTTGTGACGCACAAAAGTGTTTACTTTCGTTGAAGTCCAATTTATCTATTTTTTCTTTTGTTGCTTATACTTTTGGTATTATATCTAAGAAACCCTTGCCAAATCAAAAGTCGAAGATTTAGGCCTATGTGTTCTTCTGAGGTTTATAATTTTAGGCCTTACATTTAGATCTCTGATTCATTTTTGAGTTAATTCTTATATACAGTGTGAGAGAAGAGTCCAACTTCATTATTTTGCTTGTGGATATCCAGTTGCTCCAGCACTCTTTTTGGAAAAGACTATTTTTTCTCCATTGAATTCTCTTGGCACCCTTGTCAAAAAGTTCCTGTTTCTTTCTGACATGCGCTTATCATTCTTTGAGCACTTCCTTACTTTCTGGCACAAGATGCTTCAATTTCACCTCATACCTTTCCATGCTCTAGCTCTTGAATCAGCCATTTCCCCCAAGGAGTTCTTGTTCTCTTAGTGGAAAATGTTATTTTAGAAGCGAAGATCTGGGTCCTAGCCATGGCCATTGCTGCTGGGGGTTGTAGCTATAAGACCCTCTCGGTGAACAGAGCCAGGGAATGTGTGAATGCACCTATAACACATTTACACTTACATTTATTGAGACCCATAAGTTCACACCAGTAGCTCCAATTCCAATCCAACAACACAGGGCTCTTCTTTTCTGTATTTGTAGCTCCCTTCTCTGAAGTGAGAAACCTGGCTCCTAGTATCCTCAATCTGTTTATTTGATCATTTCTCTGGCGTGTAACCAGTTTCCTGTTGCTGCCTTGCCTCCCCCCACCCCCTGGTCCAAATGCAGGGGCCCTTCTCACCCTCTTGGGGCTCACTCAGGACTGAACCACTGGGGCCTCCCTACTTGGATCCCAACCCCCGTGCTGGATCACTGTGGCACACATGCTCCCTTGTGTGGACATTTGCCTTTCTGGGCCCCATGTAATGGCTTTTGGGAAGACTTTTCAGGAAGGAAGAGCAACATTATGGTTTTATAGATCCATCCCTGTTTTTCTGTGCACACCTAATCTGTTGCTTCGCCCTGCTGTATAACACTCCGTAGTGTGTGACCATCTCGTTTTACTTATCTGCTCTTCTGGGGAAAGATACCCAGGTGGCTCCAACTCCCCTGCCACCTCAAATAATGCCACAATGAACATCCTTGTACAGGTTTCCTTAAGCACCTACGGGAAATACCTTTGGGTTATATACCCACGAATAGAATTTCTGGGTCACACGATATGAAAATGTCTAGCTTGCCTAAACACTGGCAGCTTGCTGTCCAGATAGCTGCTCCAGTCCATACTTACCAGCAGGGCACACAGGTGTCTGCATCTGCGTATCCCCTCTGCCCCCAACTTGGCATGTCTGACTCTCTAGTTGCTGGTCTATGAGGCATAAGGGGATATTTTGCTTTAATCTTCATATCTCTGATTATTAATAATCTTGAGCACTTCTCCAAGTGCTTGGTGGTCTTTTGGCTTTCCCAGGTCTGTCCGTAAGCATTTAGCTATGTTGGTCCTCTCCTTCCTTAAGACCTAAATAGATCTGACTCTTCACATCATTCTCCAACTTTCCTCCCTCACTTAAAATGTCTTGAAAATCTTTTCATCAGTTGCATGAAAGTCCAGAGCTTGGGTGACCCATAAAGTAGTAAGCCATTTCCCTATCAATGGGCATCTGGGCTCTTTCAGGAGTTTTCACAAACAAATGCTCCCATAACCATCCTTGAACATACATCTCTGCACATCTCTTTAGATGAATTTCTAGAAGTGTTGTCTTTAATTTAGAATGTACATTTGAAGACATTGTATGTAGTCACATGTAACAGTGTCCTCAAGTCTGTAGTGGAGACTTGGGACTCAGTCAGACAGAAGAGTTTGGGAAGAAAGTAGGCATCACTGAGAAGTGCTCCTGGTTTTGGAAATGTGAAGAGGCGTAGAAGGTGGTGCCCAGGAGATAGAGCTGAGCACAGAGGAGTGGTCAACCACATTGGCCAGGATATGCCAGGCAGCTGGGGAGGAGGCCCCCTGACAAGCTTCCTGAAACTGCCCTGTAGACTCCATCAGGTCCAGAGTCAGAGGCTCTGGAGGGATCCATGTGGAGTTGTGGGTCCACTGATGGGAGTATGAAGTGTTATATTTTCATAGGAACAAGGACTGTCTTCCCCTCCTCCCTCCCCCCGCCATGGCCCCGGAGTGTGGAGGTGGAAAAGTAGCCATCTGGCTGATCACAAACATATTCACAGTCTGAATTTCTCCTCTCCATGTGGATTGGCAGGATGCAGTTTTCTGCCATGTAGTTGGGCAGTTTGTGCAGCGTACAAGGTCGCCTGGCCCAGAAGGTAAATGGGAACTGAAAACCAGCCTAAGCTCATTTTCAGAGAGGTGTTGCATGGGTTAGAGGTGGACCTGCCTGTGAGCCAAGAGAGCCAGTGCCCAGGGCTCCTGGCCTCAGGCCAGCCTCATGAAATTGTCCAGGGGAGGGTCCCCAGGACCTCTCTCTCCCCAGCCATCTCTTCCGGAAGACGACATGTTTCCTTTCCCAGCAGTCCCCCAGGGAGGTCAGTCCAGGCTCTCTGGGGAGATCCTACCCATCGGGGCCTGAGTGGGATTCTGCAGTGAAGAATAGAATTTTCACAGGCTGCAGACTGAAGCAGCTGGGTTGAGCTTTCAACTTACTTTCTTTGGCAGAGAGCTGAGGAGGGCTAATTATATATACCAACTTCTGGCAGTTGAGTCAGAAATTAGAGATGGTGCTCCCTCTCCCTCCTTTTGGAATCCACAGCCTGTGACAGACACAAGCACAGGTAGAGTTAGGAGGAGCCAGAGACAGAAATGTATGGAGACCCAGGTGCAGGCAAAGCACTCTCAGGTGGACTAAACAGCCAGTGTGGTCTAGATGGACCACTGGGGACTGGGAGACAGTCCTTCCTTTCACACAGTAGGGAGGCCAGGCTGCCTAGATAGAGCAGAGCTCTGTGGGGCTGCAGTCTGAGGGTCTGAGTGTCTGATTTGGAGTGAGGTCTGGGCAGTATTCTGTAGGGCCCTATGTGGAACCCCCATAACCTCATCCCAACTCAGCTGCTTGGCTTCTCACTCACTTCCTGAGCAGTTATTTTTTATAAGGGCTGGTGCTGGGCCAGGTAATACCAAGATGACTGTTATCTACCCAGGGGAGCTCACAGTGTGAGCACGTGTGGTGGGTCTAGTGGCGGGGGCGGGGAGG
>NW_006780322.1:2727443-2760199 GCF_000442215.2 Lipotes vexillifer
CGGGGGCGGGGAGGGGGGGAGGAGACAGGGCAGTTATGATGCAATAAGAAAAGTGCTGATAAGGGCTAACATTTATTAAGCACTTGTCGTGAGCTTCTGAGATCCATAATGACCCAAAGAGATGGGCTCTACTACCCTCATTTACTACACGGGGAAGCTAAGGCTCAGGCAGTTTCCATAACTTGCCCAAAGTTACACAGTGAACAGTGAGACTGAAATTCGTTCAGTTTCAGGGCAAAGCCCGTTTCCTCCACCTCTGCACCACAGGACCCCACCCATGTCATACGTTAGTGACAGCGGGGCGAGCTTGTAACTACTCCGTCCCGGGGGTCAGGGACCGCGCGACGTGCGCCAGGCATGCGCACTACTACCCCGTCCCTGTCGTTCCGCTAATTTTACCGCGAGGCTGGGGGCCCCCTTTCTCTCCTCCCGCCGCCGCAGTCGGGTGCCAGCCGGTCCTCCAGCCGGACGCCGCTAACTTGTCTCCACCTTCAGGGAAGCGGCCCCGTGCCGCTCCCGGCTAGTCAAGGACTTACAGCGAAGAGGGGGTTTCGCCCAGCTGCCATTTCCCTGCGCATGCGCTCTTGGTGGTGGGCACCGGCCCTCTCGGTTCCCAGTGACTCCCCTCCACGCCCAGGGTCCCGGGTAGCGGTGTGGGGCGGGGGAAATGTCTCAGACAGAGGCCGAAGCCAAGGACAGGACTGTGATTTTTGAAGTGAACCTGGAACTGCTCCTTCAAACCCTGCCATTAAAAAGCTTCAAAGAGGGACTTCCCTGGTGTTCCAGTGGGTAAGGCTCCATGCTCCTAATGCAGAGGGACTGGGTTCGATCCCTATCAGGAAGCTAGATCCCACATGCATGCCACAACTATGAGCCCGCCTACCAGAACTAAAAGATCCTGCATGCCGCAACAAATGAGCCTGCATGCCACAACGAAGATCCCTCGTGCAGCAACTAAGACCAGGCACAGCCAAAAAATAAATAAATAAATAAAATAAATGAAAAAAAAAAAAGCTGCAAAGAGGTGGAGGTGTCAATTTAACTTTGGGCAGACTGTTTATTTTTGGCTGCATTGGGTCTTCGTTGCTGCGAGCAGGCTCTAGAGTGCAGGCTCAGTAGTTGTGGTGCATGGGCTTAGTTGCCCTGTGGCATGTGGGATCTTCCAGACCAGGGATGGAACCTGTGTCCCCTGCATTGGCAGGTGGATTCTTAAGCACTGTGCCACGAGGAAAGTCCTGGGCAGACTATTATTTTAATTTCCATTTGCTCTGCCCCCACCCTGTTGCTTTGGGACACCATTCTTTGCTCCCTTGGTCTGTGAAAATGGCCCATAAGTCTTGGGCAGGTGTCCATGGGGGTACTATTAGGGCAGAACACAGCCCTTGCTGGGGTAATTGGGAAACACTGACTGGACTCCTGCATTTATCCTCTATTTCTCCTCCTTCATACCCCCGGGTCTCCAGGGAGACCACCTCTGCCCAGTGCTGTTTCTCCATGGGGTCTGAAGTTCAAGGCTTGACTTGAGAAGTTGCCTGGTGGGGTGATAGAAAACAGGTGTGATTACCTGTGGTTCTGGTGCTCAGAACTCAGGGCTCACCCCACTCCTTCTTTTTGTGCTCACAGGGCTGACAAGGTCTAGGGTCTGAGCAACAGTCCTTCCCTCACACTCACTATCAGATGGAGTAGTTGGAATTCTGTGGGGAAGATGAGCTCACAGGCCAAAACAACCTGAGGAGAACAACTATCTTAAAAGAAAATAACAAATGAGACAATACATCTTTTGAAGAATTATAATAGATGGACAGCCAATAATTCAAAATAAGCTTGATAAATATACTTAAGGAGACAAGGGAAGATGTTAGTAACATGAAGTAAGAATAAAGAATTGTAAAAAAGCAAGAGGAGGGCTTCCCTGGTGGCGCGGTGGTTGGGAGTCCGCCTGCCGATGCAGGGGACACGGGTTTGTGCCCCGGTCCGGGAGGATCCCACATGTCGTGGAGCGGCTGGCCCTGTGAGCCATGGCCGCTGAGCCTGCACGTCCGGAGCCTGTGCTCCGCAACGGGAGAGGCCACAACAGTGAGAGGCCCGCGTACTGCAAAAAAAAAAAAAAAAGCAAGAGGAAATATTAAGTGTGAACAATATAATAATTGAAACAAAGAACACAAGAGATGGGATAAATAGTAGAACAGTCACAGCTGACAAACAATGAGTGAGTTGGAAGATCAAATTAAGAAAACCTCCTAGAAGGAAGCTGTGAAGGATAAATAGGAAATTTGGAATAAAAGAGGTATGGCAGTAGAAATACAAGTGCCAGAATCCAGATAACAGGAGTCATAGACAGAGAGAAACTAAATATGCAGAAGGGGAAATCTTTGAAAAAATAATAGAAATGTTTCTTAAAATGTTAAAAAGATGAACAACCTCAGTTTGAAAGGGTTTGCAGAGTATCAAGCAGGAGTGTTAAGGAAGAAGTCAGTCCTAGATACATTAGAGTAAAATTTAGGAATATAAAGACAGAAAATTCTGAAAGCTTCCACAGAGTAAGAGTAGATGATCTCCAAACAAGTCAGGCTGACATTAGATTTCTCAATAGTAACACCAGATACAAACAACAATCAAGCAGTATTTCTAAAATATTGAAGGGAAAGAATTTTTAAAATTTTATTTATTTATTTGGCTGCACTGGGTCCTAGCTGCGGCATGTGGGCACTTCCTTGCGGCATGCATGTGGGATCTAGTTTCCTGACCAGGGATAGAACCTGGGCCCCCTGCATTGGGAGTGCGGAGCTGTAACTACTGGACCACCAGGAAAGTCCAAGGGAAAGAATTTTGAAATTAGAATTTTATATGTAGGCAGATTGTCATTCAAATATCAGGGCATGGGCTTCCCTGGTGGCTCAGTGGTTAAGAATCCGCCTGCTGGGGCTTCCCTGGTGGCGCAGTGGTTGAGAATCTGCCTGCCAATGCAGGGCACACGGGTTTGAGCCCTGGTCTGAGAGGGTCCCGCATGCCGCGGAGCCACTGGGCCCGTGAGCCACACTACTGAGTCTGCGCGTCTGGAGCCTGTGCTCCGCAACAAGAGAGGCCGCGGCAGTGAGAGGCCCACGCACCGGGATGAAGAGTGGCCCCCGCTCGTCGCAACTAGAGAAAGCCCTCGCACAGAAACGAAGACCCAACACAGCCAAAAATAAAATAAATAAATAAAATTTTAAAAATGTGTTTCTTAAAAAAAAAAAAAAAAAGAATCCGCCTGCCAATGCAGGGCACACGGGTTCAAGCCCTGGTCCGGGAAGATCCCACATGCCACGGAGCAACTAAACCTGTATGCCACAACTACTGAGCCTGTGCTCTAGAGCCCACGTGCCACAACTACTGACCCCACGTGCTGCAACTACTGAAGCCCGCGTGCCTAGAGCCCGTGCTCCGCAACAGGAGAAACCATCACAATGAGAAGCCTGCGCACCTCAAGGAATAGCAACTAAAGAAAGTCCGGGCTCAGCAATGAAGACCCAATGCAGCCAAAAATAAATAAATAAATAAATAAATAAATAAATAAATAAATAAATAAATAAATAAATTTATTAAAAACAATATATCAGGGCATAATATTTTTCTCAGTATATGTTGTAGAATGACCTATACTGAAAACACTTTTGGAGAAACAATTCAAAAAAGGAGAAACAAACCTAACTATATGTTTTTTAAAACAGATACACCTTATAGAGAACAAACTAGTGATTACCAGTCGGGAGAGGGAATGGGAGAGGGGCAAGATATAGATAGGGGATTAAGAGATACAAACTATTATGTATAAAATATTTTTATTTTTTACTTTATTTTATTTTATTTTTGGCTATGCTGTGTGGCTTGTGGGATCTTAGTTCCCTGACTGGAATCAAACCCATGCCCCCTGTAGTGGAAATGCAGAGTCCTAAGCACTGGACATCTAGGGAATTACCATATTATGTATAAAATAAATAAGCTACAAGGATTGTACCACACAGGGAATATAGCCAGTATTTTGCAGTAACTATTAATGGAATATAACACTTAAAAATTGTGAATCACTATGTTGTATACCTGTAAGGTATGTAATATTGTACATCAACTAGACTTCAACAAAAAAAAGAAAAAAACCCCAGACACACCTAAAGCATAAAGACACAGACAAACTGAAAGTAAAGAGATGGAAAATGATATATCAGGCAAACAACAAACAGCTGGTGTGGCCATATTAATATCCTACCAAAAGGACTTTAAGACAACAAGCATCATTAGGGATAGAGAGGGACACTGAAAATGACAAAAACATTCACCAAGAAGATATAACATGTATGCACTTAATAACATAGCTTCTGGTAATAAAGAAAAAAACTGATGGAATTACAGGAAGAAATGTGCAAATTCATCGTCTGTATTGGGGGTTTCAGCACACTTCTAAATTACTGATAGGCCAAAAATTAAAAATCATGTCTCTGTGGCAGATCTAAAATTACAGTCAGATCCCAAGCTTTATGCAAATCTGGAAATATAGTTTCTAGCTTTCACTCCCAGCAACATAGGTGAGAACATAGCAGGAATAGAAATGGACATTGAAAACCAGTAAATAACATATGGCACATTCATTCAGTATTTATATTAATATGAATAAGTAAAAATTATTCACAGCTGAGTCACAATGTGTATTTTCCTTTCCTGTACCACTTAAAAATTAATAATTGCTTTCTCTTTCTTGTGTGTTTAGTTTTCTATGTACTTTAAAATATTCAACCTGTCAACTCTCCAAAACTCCTCTTAAAAATTTCAGAGAAATCTATCAGTTTCATCACCTTGAAGATATTGCTCCTGGGCTGGTCAGATTCCCCAGAGAGGGTTCTCCCAGTCTCCTGCTTTGAGGGAGAGCCCAGGTTTGCCAGCAGGCTGGGAGCTAGTAGGAGAAGACGTCTGGACATGGAATTGGAGGTCTCAACATTTGGCAAACCAACTCAACTTTCCTTGGTTCCACTAATTACAGCTGAAAGAAGTTCGAATTTTCATAAAAGAAATTTACCAGAGGTTGAAGGAGAATAACAAGAACAAGAACAACGAAAAGACAAAAAAAAAAAAAAGAAAGAAAAGAAAAGAAATGAGAAGAAAAGAAGGACAGGAAGGAGAGACTTCCCTGGTGGTCCAGTGGGTAAGATTCCGCGCTCCCAGTGCCTGGGGCCTGGGTTTGATCCTTGGTCAGGGAACTAGATCCTGCATACATGCCACAACAGTGAGTTTGCCTAACGCTACTAGGTCTGCATGCCACAATTTAAAAAAAAAAAAAAAGATCGCTCATGCCCCAGTGAAGATCCCTCGTACCACAACTAAGACCTGGTGCAGCAAAATAAATAAATAAATATTAAAAGAAAGAAAGAGAGAGAGAGAGGGAGGGAGGGAGGGAGGAAGGAAGGAAGGAAGGAAAGAAAGAAAAAAAGAAAGAAATTTGAAAGAAAGAAAAAGGGGTGGAGGGATAATTGGGAGATTGGGACTGACATATACATACTACCATACATAAAATAGATAACTAGTAAGAACCTACTGTATAGCACAGGGAACTCTACTCATTACTCTGTAATGGCCTATATGGGAATAGAATCTAAAAAGGAGTGGATATATGTATATGTATAACTGATTCACTTTGCTGTACACCTGAAACTAACACAACATTGTAAATCAACTATACTCCAATAAAAGTTATTTAAAAAATAAAATAAAAAATAAGAGATCCTTCCCTTATAAAACTAAAAAGTATTCATATATATATATATATATATATATATATATATATATCTCATATCTTCTTTATCCATTCATCCATTGATTGGCATGTAAGTTGTTTCCATATCTGGGCTATTGTAAATAATGATGCAATGAACAGAGAGGTGCACATATATCTTTTCAAATTAGCATTTTAGCTTTCTTTGGATAAATACCTAGAATAAGAATTCCTGGATCATATGGTAGTTCTATTTTTAGTTTTTTGAGGAATCTCCACACTGTTTTCCATAGTGGCTGCACCAATTTACATTCCCACCAACAATACACAATGGTTCCCTTTTTTTAAAAAAAAAAAAAAAAAAAAATAGCCAGGTTCTAAAGGTCAGGCTTTTGGCCCTAACCAGACCCCTGGGTTCTTTCCTGGTTCACAGCCTCCTTCCCAGGATTACCACACTCCCACCCAGAGAAGGCTGATTTATAATTTTAACTCTGACTGGTTGACTGTGGCTGCCTTGTGTACTGTGCTGGGCACTCTTTTATTTTAGCCTTTTTTCCTGAATTCCCATGCACCCATTACCCAGCATCAACAATTGACCAATCTTATTTGATCTACACCCCTATGGTTTTTCCTCAAATTGTTTTAAAGCAAATCCCAGATATTATATAATTTTACTGTAAATACTTCAGTATGTATCTCTAAGAAGTTAGAACGCTTTAGAAAAACCACAGTAATTATAACTACAATTAGTACTAATTCTTAACATCATCAAGTATCTAGTCACTGTTCACATCTTTTGTCTTATCTCATATGTGTCTTTCTATAGGTAGCTTGCTTTAATCGGCTTGCAAATGAACTCCACACATTCTGTTTGTCTGATACGTGTTTAGGGACCTTGGTGTCTCCATTTTACATTAACTAACGAATTAACTAATGAAGTTACTAATTAATTATTTCCATAAATATTTGACTATAGCATAATGATTAAGAGTAGACGCTGGAGCGAGACTGCCTGTGTTGGAACACTGGATTTGTCACTTAATAGCTTTTTTTTTTTAAGATTTTTTTGATGTGGGCCTAAAAGAATAAATAAATAAATAAAAATATTAAATTTATTATTTATTTAATTTAAAAATTATTTTATAATTTATTTATTTGTATTTATAATTTGTTATTATTTATTTTAAAAATAGTAAATGTATTATTTTATTATAAATAAAATTTATTTATTTTATTTACATTTATTTTTGGCTGCATTGGGTCTTCGTTGCTGCACTCAGGCTTTCTCTAGTTGCGGTGAGCGGGGGCTACTCTTCCTTGTGGTGCACGGGCTTCTCTTTGCGGTGGCTTCTCTTGTTGCGGAGCACAGGCTCTAAGTGCGCGGGCTTCAGTAGTTGTGGCTCACGGGCTCTAGAGCGCAGGCTCAGTCGTTGTGGTGCACGGGCTTAGTTGCTCCGCAGCATGTGGGATCTTTCTGGACTAGGGCTCGAACACCTGTCCCCTGCATTGGCAGGCGGATTCGTAACCACTGCCCTGGGAAGCTCTGATGTGGACAGTTTTTAAAATCTTTATTGAATTTGTTACAATATTGCTTCTGTTTTATGTTTTGGTTTTTGGGTCCCGAGGCATGTGGGATCTTAGCTCACCGACCAGGGATAGAACTCACACCCCCTGCATTGGAAGGCCAAGTCTTAACCACTGGACCACCAGGGAAGTCCCTAGCTTTGTTACTTTGAATAAGTTACCCCCTTTCTCTGCACCTGTTTCCACATCTAAAAAATGGGAATAGTACTAACCACTTCACAGGGCTGTTACGAAGAGTAAATGAGTTAAAACAAGTAAAATGCTGAGGACAGCACCTGACATAGGCTGGGCGCTCACAGTGTGTTATTTGTTGTTGCATCCAGCTCTGAGCCAGGGGCAGAGGCTGCGTGGTGAACGTGACCCAGTGCCTGAGGAAACACACGTGGTACAGTAGGACCAGGGCTGTGCTGAGGGTGGCCTGGGGAGCTGGGAGAGCCCCAAGGGGAATCTTCCGTGACTAGGATCAGGAATATCTAAGAGAGGAATTCGCATCCAACCTGAGACTTGGAGGAGTCAGTGAAGTGGTGAAGGGGGGCAGTGAGGTTAGTCTGGGAAGGCTAAGAGGCATTTCAGCCACAGGGAACATCATCTGCAGAGACCTGGGCACGGGCAGCGTGAGCGTTTTTGGTCCAGTTAAGCTTGGAGCCTGAGAAAGAGTAGAGAGCAGGTGGACAGTTAGTTGTTATAGGCTAACGCAGAGAGGAAGGCAAAAGCAGTTTACAGAGGGAGTGGGGTCCTGGCTAAGGAACTTGAACTTTCTCCCAGGGACTGTGTGTGTGTGTGCGTGTGTGTGTGTGTGTGTGTGTGTGTGTGTGTGTGTATTGAAGGTTGTGAGGTAAAGAGCAGGATTTGACCTGTTCTGGCTGCTGTGTAGGGAGTGGATAGAAGGCAGGGCTGGTGGCCTGGAGACCTGGACCAGGAGCCATGATCCAGGAAGTGGTGGCCTGACCGTGTGGATAAAGAGAAGTGAGTGGATCCATTGTGTGAGGCAGGTAGAATTGTTAGGTTGTCAAGAGAAGTGGAGGAGTTTGAGTTGAATAATGTCCCCAACAAATTCATGACCACCCAGAACCTCAGCATGTGACCTTCGTTGGGAACAGGGTCTTTGCAGATGTAATTAAGTCAAGGATCAAGACAAGATCATCCTGGATTTAGGGTGGGCCCTAAACCCAAGGAGAGTCTTTTCTATAAGAGAAAACAACAGAAGAGACTCAGAGAAGAAGGCCATGAGAAGACAGAGGCAGAGATTGAAGTGATGTTGCCACGAGCTGAGGACCACATGGAGCCACAAGAAGCTGGAATAGGTAAGGAAGGATCCTCCCCCATAGCCTTTGGAGGGAGTGGCCCTGCCAACACCTTGATTTCAGACTTCTGGGCTCCAGAACTGTGAGGGAAAAAGATTCTGTTGTTTTAAGTTGAGCCACCCAGTTTGTGGTACTTTTTTCCAGCAGCCCTAGGAAACTAGGAGTCCTAGGAGTCAAGGGTGATACTCAGGTTTCTGGTTTAGGTGACTTGGGGACGGACATAAAGACAGGGGCAGACTTGGGGGCTGGGGCGGGGATAGGAACTGTGGTGGACAGATGAGGTCTGGTTCAGGTTTTACTGCCTTTGAAGGCTCTGTGTGATAAGCAAGTGAAGGGGAGTCTGGCTGACTGATTTAGGTTAAGAGAGAATCAGGGAGTGAGGAGGGAAGGAAGGTTACCCAGGGAGAATTTGTGTGGAGAGCAGGGAAAAGCATCAAGATTAGACCTACAAGGAAGACCGACACTAGGGGAAAGGTAGAAGAAAAGGAACTCAGGAAGGTTTCTGAGTAGGAGCAGCCAGGGAAATAGGAGAAGAAAACCAGGAGCATGTGGGACCACAAAATCCAAGGGCACTGGGAGTTTGAAGGGGGTGGGGTTTGGATGGAATGGTGCAAAGAGGTAAGAAAAGACAAAGAGAGGAAAGTGCCTATTGAATTTGGAAAGTGTCTTAGTTCAGGCATCTATAACAGAAAACCACAGACTGGGCAGCTTAAACAGCAAACATTTATTTCTCACAGTTTTGAAGTTTGGGAGGCTGAGACCAGGGTACCAGCACAGTCGGGTTCTGCAAAGGCCCTCTTCCTGGTTTATAGACAACTGTTGTTTCTTTGTACCCTCACATGGTGGAGAGGGGAGTCATCTCTCGTGTTTCTTCTAATAAGGGCACTAATCACATTCATGAGGGCTCCACCCTCGTGATCCAATTACCTCCCAAAGCCCCCACCTGCTAATACCATAACACTGGGGTTAGGATTTCAACATATGAATTTGGGGGGGATGTAAACATTCAGACCATAACAAAACAAAATGGTCATTTCATCATGACCTTGGTAAGAACAACTCTGGTGGAGCAAGGATGTGTGTAGTCCCACTGCCGCCTGACTTCTGTTTTGGGGGGCCGCCTCACAACAGAGGTCCCTGGTGTTTCTAGAGGTTCTAGACTCTCAGGACCTAACATGTCAGGGCTTGGTGTATGCAACAGTTTGTGGGAAAGAGGTCACCTCCACTCTGTCCCAAAGACCACGACTGATCCTCTGTGTCTGCTCCGTGGGGATAAGGCCCGCAGCTGTCTGTCTTCCATGAAGCCAGCACCTGTCTCTCTGTTCAAAGAATCTGGCAACTTTATCCATTTACTGAAGTCTTTATCCATTTACTGGCCTAGGGAGGAAGGGGTAGGGATAGGATTACTAGTATTACTGGCCACATTTATTGAGGGGGTCTGGAATCCCTGGAAAGCCAGGATTCCATCATATCTATCACTCTGTCCTACAGAATTGCAAGGAGGACCAGATTCACACCCATAGTAAAACTATTACTCTAAGCAGCACAGTCCTGCTGTGCCCAGCCAAAGGTAATAGTGCCATCTATGGGTCACTGGAGGCGAGAGCATCCATGTAATTGTAATAACACAAAGGGAATAGCAGTGGCAGGGCCCTCAGGAACAGGATTCCATGTTCTTCTTGTTGACTAATAAGAAGTGAGCTCTACAGTGACATGATCTTTGTTTAATGACCAGACGTGTGAAAGAAACACAAGAGATGGACAGACCAATATGTGAGCCTGAGTGTGAATTAAGGAGGGGGAAAGATCAAGCTTGTGGATGTCTGTGTCCTACAAAAGCAGAGCTAAAGGCTTCCTTTCCAGAATATGACCAAAAACCAAAACCCAAAAACAAAAAAGCCTGGTGGAAATGGGGTTTGTAGTTGTGTGAGCAGAGGCAGTGGATCACAGCTTAGGGACAAGTTTAGGGCTGGATGCAATCAAATACAGCCTGGGAAGTCAAGTCTGTGTGTCTCAGTTACTTAATAATACCCAACACTTGCTTACCGAGTGCCAGACTTCCTCAAAACGTGTATTAACTCATTAACTCTCAGAGTAATCCTATGAGGTAGATGCTATCTTAGCTCCCATTATATAGAAAGGAACTGAGGCACAGGGAGGTTAGGTAACTTGCCCAAAGATACAAAGCATGAGGAAACCAAGATTGCAGCTCCAGCGCTGTCCTGTGTTTCTGACATCTGCACCAACACCTGCTGTACATCCTTCTAAATGTACTACGTGTTCCCTGCCTTTCAAAATGCAGCATGAGGATCATAAAGTAAGCATTTATAGGTGGTTTTGATTAAAGTGTTCATCACCACAATAGCACTAATACAGCACCAGGTTCAGAGGCTGCTGAGAGGTGGTCCTCAGCTGCCAGGTCATTTGGGGTTCTTCTTTTTTTAAAACAACTTTTTTTTTTTTTTTTTTTTTTGGCAGTATGCGAGCCTCTCACTGCTGTGGCCTCTCCCATTGCGAAGCACAGGCTTCGGATGCGCAGGCTCAGCGGCCATGGCTCACGGGCCCAGCCACTCTGCGGCATGTGGGATCCTCCCGGACCGGGGCACGAACCCGTGTCCCATGCAACGGCAGGCGGACTCTCAACCACTGCGCCACCAGGGAAGCCCCCTGATAATTTTTTATTAGATTCCGGACATTATGAATTTTTCCTTTTCAGACACTGGATATTTTTGCATATTTGTGAATCTTGTTTACTTTATTCTGGGGGTGCAGTAAGGTTGTTGGGTAACAGGTCCTTTCAGATTTAGCTCTTATGGATTGTGAGGCAGGTCCAGAGAAGTGTCCAGTCTAGGGCTAGGTATCCTCTATAGCTGAGACAATGCCTTCCTGAAAACTCTACCCCGTGCCCCGTGAATTAGTTTTTCCGTCTGGCTGATGAAAACAGGCACTATTCCAGGCTTTGTGTGAACGCCCATACTAGTCCTTCTAATTCTTTTGCGCGGTCCTCTCCCTAGCCTCATGTGCTTCTCTCACACATGCATGATTAGTACTCTTCTGGATGCTGCAGGGGGCCCTCCTCAGGTCTCAGGAGCTCTGTATCTGAGCAGCTCTCTTCTCTTGGGTGCTCTGTCCTATGTACTCTGGCTGCCTCAGTCTCCCCGGACTCTCAGCTCTGTCTCTTCAACCCAGGGAGTCTGCCTGGCTCTGCCTGTTCTTCCTCCCTGTGCTGTGGAAACTCTCAAGAGAGTAAACTGGGGCAATCTTAGGGCTCACTTCACTTGTTTCCTTCATCTCACCGATCACATCCTTCATTGCCTGATGTCCAGTGTTTTAAAGACCATTGTTTCCTGAATGTTCTCTGCCCCTCCCCCGCCCCCCACCAGGCGGGAGAGTAAACATTATCTCTGTTACTCTGTCTTGGCCAGCAGTAGAAGACTTCATTCAACCACTTTAGTTTTGAACTAGGCCAAGCCAAATTCCTGGATGGCTAAAGTCACCATTAGAAGATCCCGGTCCATCTCAGTGGATTTGGGCCCAGCCCCTTTTCCCAGGGTCACACAGTAAAGGCATCATCCTCTGCAACCAGCTAGGTGTGGTTGGTATCACATATATGTGATAGGTCTGGTTCATGGTCCCACAATGGAGACCTTAAGGATACACCCAGGGCCAACACTGGCAGGAAACCGTCTCTCTGCTTAATAATGGGGCATCTTCTTGGTCTTGGTGAGGGGTTCCCAGAACATGGGCTTCTGGATAGAGTTGCTTCCTAGTTTCTATGTCCTCCATCAAGACATGTTTGCCCCAGGGCTCAGGTAACACTGTCAGAAGACAATAAACACTTGGCCCCAGGAGCTCTGGAACACTTATTGGCCCAGAAAATTCTTTGGTTCCAGCCAGGAGGGTTCAGGATGTGAGCAGCTTCAGGGCTGTGGAGCCCAGGGGACACCTGAGGCCAGGCTGGGCCATGGCTGGTGTACACATGCTGGGTTCCTGGTTCAGTCACCACTCAACGCACGGCCCAAGAGGGGCTGTCAAGTTGCACTCACAGTTTTTTTTTTTTTTTCATTTTAACATCTTTATTGGAGTATAATTGCTTTACAATGGTATGTTAGTTTCAGCTTTACAACAAAATGAATCAGTTATATATATACATATGTTCCCATATCTCTTCCCGCTTGTGTCTCCCTCCCTCCCACCCTCCCTATCCCACCCCTCCAGGCGGTCACAAAGCACCGAGCTGATCTCCCTGTGCTATGTGGCTGCTTCCCACTATCTATCTACCTTACGTTTGGTAGTGTAATAGAGCTGCAATGAACATTTTGGTACATGACTCTTTCTGAATTCTGGTTTCCTCAGGGTATATACCTAGTAGTGGGATTGCTGGGTCATATGGTAGTTCTATTTGTAGTTTTTTAAGGAACCTCCATACTGTTCTCCATAGTGGCTGAACCAATTCACATTCCCACCAGCAGTGCAAGAGTGTTCCCTTTTCTCCACACCCTCTCCAGCATTTATTGTTTCTAGATTTTTTGATGATGGCCATTCTGACTGGTGTGAGATGATATCTCATTGTAGTTTTGATTTGCATTTCTCTAATGATTAATGATGTTGAGCATTCTTTCATGTGTTTGTTGGCAGTCTGTATATCTTCTTTGGAGAAATGTCTATTTAGGTCTTCTGCCCATTTTTGGATTGGGTTGTTTATTTTTTTGTTATTGAGCTGCATGAGCTGCCTGTAAATTTTAGAGATTAATCCTTTGTCAGTTGATTCATTTGCAAATATTTTCTCCCATTCTGAGGGCTGTCTTTTGGTCTTGTTTATGGTTTCCTTTGCTGTGCAAAAGCTTTGAAGTTTCATTAGGTCCCATTTGTTTATTTTTGTTTTTATCTCCATTACTCTAGGAGATGGGTCAAGAAGGATCTTGCTGTGATTTATGTCATAGAGTGTTCTGCCTATGTTTTCCTCTAAGAGTTTGATAGTTTCTGGCCTTACATTTAGGTCTTTAATCCATTTTGAGCTTATTTTTGTGTATGGTGTTAGGGAGTGATCTAATCTCATACTTTTACATGTACCTGTCCAATTTTCCCAGCACCACTTATTGAAGAGGCTGTCCTTTCTCCACTGTATATTCCTGCCACCTTTATCAAAGATAAGGTGACCATATGTGCATGGGTTTATCTCTGGGCTTTCTATCCTATTCCATTGATCTATCTTTCTGTTTTTGTGCCAGTACCATACTGTCTTGATTACTGTAGCTTTGTAGTATAGTCTGAAGTCAGGCAGCCTGATTCCTCCAGCTCCATTTCCCCCCGTCAAGATTGCTTTGGCTATTCGGGGTCTTTTGTGTTTCCATACAAATTGTGAAATTTTTTGTTCTAGTTCTGTGAAAAATGCCAGTGGTAGTTTGATAGGGATTGCATTGAATCTGTAGATTGCTTTGGGTAGTAGAGTCATTTTCACAATGTTGATTCTTCCAATCCAAGAACATGGTATATCTCTCCATCTATTTGTATCATCTTTAATTTCTTTCATCAGTGTCTTATAATTTTCTGCATACAGGTCTTTTGTCTCCTTAGGTAGGTTTATTCCTAGATATTTTATTCTTTTTGTTGCAACGGTAAATGGGAGTGGTTTCTTGATTTTACTTTCAGATTTTTCATCCTTAGTGTATAGGAATGCCAGAGATTTCTGTGCATTAATTTTGTATCCTGCTACTTTATCAAATTCATTGATTAGCTATAGTAGTTTTCTGGTGGCATCTTTAGGATTCTCTATGGATAGTATCATGTCATCTGCCAGCAGTGACAGCTTTACTTCTTCTTTTCCGATTTGGATTCCTTTTATTTCCTTTTCTTCTCTGATTGCTGTGGCTAAAACTTCCAAAACTATGTTGAATAAGAGTGGTGAGAGTGGGCAACCTTGTCTTCACCCTGATCTTAGTGGAAATGCTTTCAGTTTTTCACCATTGAGGATGATGTTGGCTGTGGGCTTGTCATATACGGCCTTTATTATATTGAGGAAAGTTCCCTCTACACCTACTTTCTGCAGGGTTTTTATCATAAATGGGTGTTGAATTTTGTCAAAAGCTTTCTCTGCATCTATTGAGATGATCATATGGTTTTTCTCCTTCAATTTGTTAATATGGTTAATCACATTGATAGATTTGCGTATATTGAAGAATCCTTGCATTCCTGGAATAAACCCCACTTGATCATGGTGTATGATCCTTTTAATGTGCTGTTGGATTCTGTTTGCTAGTATTTTGTTGAGGATTTTTGCATCTATGTTCATCAGTGATATTGGCCTGTAGTTTTCTTTCTTTGTGACATCCTTGTCTGGTTTTGGTATCAAGGTGATGGTGAATCAGGGTGATGGTGGCCTTGTAGAATGAGTTGGGGAATGTTCCTCCCTCTGCTATATTTTGGAAGAGTTTGAGAAGGTTGGGTGTTAGCTCTTCTCTAAATGTTTGATAGAATTCGCCTCTGAAGCCATCTGGTCCTGGGCTTTTGTTTGTTGAAAAAGAAAAACCATAACTTGAATCTAATCATGAGCAAACAATCTGACACACCCAGAATTGGGGGCATTCTATAAGCGACTGGCCTGGACTTCCTACAATGTCAATGGCATGAAAGATAAAAAGAGGTGTGTGTGAGTGATGGTGGAGGTGGTGTGGCTGTTGTAGGTTACAGGAAACTACAGAGCCATGACAGTCAAACACAATGTACCAACCTTAATTGGATTTTAGAGTCAGGAAACCCCCCAGCTACAAGGGACTTTTTTTTTTAAGAGGACATTTATGTACAGCTTAGATATTGCAGCCATGTTAAATTCCTTGGGTGTGGCAACGATATGATTATGGAGAGAATGTCCTTGTTTTTAGGATACAAATGCTGAAATATTAAATAATACTAGAAAGCTGCAATTTACTTTCAAATGGTTCAGCAAGGAGAAAATATATATCCATACATACATACATATGTATACATATATACAATTGCAAGTGCAAAAGGCCGGAGGAAGAAACAGGTTTGGCATATTTCCAAACATAAAGAGGGCCAGGGGGAACGAACGGTGAGAGATGAGAATGCAGAGACAGACAGGTGCCAGATCTTGAAGGGTTTTGTTAAAGATGATAAAGATTTTTTATTTTCTTTTAAGGGTAATGAGAATCAAGGGAGAATCCCTTTGAAGCAAAGGACTTGGTCAGATTTATGGGTTTTTTTTTTTTTGCGGTACGCGGGCCTCTCACTGTTATGGCCTCTCCCGTTGCGGAGCACAGGCTCCGGACGCGCAGGCTCAGCAGCCATGGCTCACTGGCCCAGCCGCTCCGCGGCATGTGGGATCCTCCCGGACCGGGGCACGAACCCGTGTCCCCTGCATCGGCAGGTGGACTCTCAACAACTGCGCCACCAGGGAAGCCCGAGAACTCTTTATTTAAAAAAATTATTTACTTATTTATTTTGGCTGCACCAGCTCTTAGTTGTGTCATGTGGGATCTTCGTCACGGCACACGGGATCCTTAGTTGCGGCATGCAGGCTTCTTATTTGCGGCATGCGGACTCTTAGCTGTGGGATGCATGCGGGATCTAGTTCCCCGACCAGGGATTGAACCCAGGGCCCCTGAATTGGGAGCGTGGAGTCTTACCCACTGGACCACAAGGGAAGTCCCAGGACACATTTATTTTTGATGTTTTTTAAAAAAATTTCTTAGCATGCAATTACTTCTAGAGTTAGCTTACATTTTTATTTTTAATTTTATTTTTATATTCCTCTTTTTCATTTTTTTAAATTTATTTTTTATTGAGGTAACATTGGTTTATGACATTATATGTTTCATATGTACAACATTATATTTCTACTTCTGTATACACTACAGTGTGTTCACCCCCAAAATTTGATTTCCATCCATCACCATACAGTTGACCTCCTTTACCCATTTTACCCTTCCTCCTGGCCCTTCCTCTCTGGTAATCACTTCTCTGTTCTCTGTATCCATGTGTTTGTTTTTCTTTGTTTGATTGATTGATTTATTTATTTATTTATTTATTTTTTACGGTACGCGGGCCTCTCACTGTTGTGGCCTCTCCCGTTGCGGAGCACAGGCTCCAGACGCGCAGGCTCAGAGGCCATGGCTCACGGGCCCAGCCGCTCCGCGGCACGTGGGATCCTCCCGGACCGGGGCACGAACCCGTATCCCCTGCATCGGCAGGCAGACTCTCAACCACTGCGCCACCAGGGAAGCCCTATTCATTTATTTTGTTTTTCTTGTTTTTGTTTATTTTTTTCACCCACATATGTGTGAAATCATACAGCATCTATCTTTCGCCATCTGACTTATTTCACTTAGCATAATACCCTCAAGGTCCATCCACATTGTTGCAAATGGGAAGATTTCATCTTTTCTATGGCTGAGTAGTATGCCATTGTATATATATTTATAACACATCTTCTTTATCCATTCATCCATTGATGACATTTAGGTGGTTTCCATATCTTGGTTACTGTAATAATGCTGCAATGACCATAAGGGTGCATATATCTTTTTGAATTAGTGATTTAGAATTCTTTGGATAAATACCCAGAAGTAGAATAGCTGGGTCATATAATAGTTTCACTCTTGGTTTTTGGAGGAATCTCTATCTTGTTTTCCAAAATGGCTGCACCAATTTATATTCCCACCAATACTGTATGAGGGGTCCGTTTTCTCCCCATCCTCACTAACACTTGTTATTTCTTGCTTTTCTGATAATGGCCATTCTAACAGGTATGAAGTTACATCTCATTGTGGTTTTGATTTGCATTTCCCTGATAACTAGTGATGTTGAACATCTTGTCATGTGCCTGTGGCCCATCTGTTTGCCTTGTTTGGAAAAATGTCTATTCAGCTCCTCTACCCATTTTTTTAACCAAGTTGATTTTTTTTTTTTTTGTGGTACGCGGGCCTCTCACTGTTGTGGCCTCTCCCGTTGCAGAGCATGGGCTCCGAACACGCAGGCTCAGCGGCCATGGCTCACGGGCCTAGTTGCTCTGCTGCATGTGGGATCTTCCTGGACCGGGGCACGAACCCGTGTCCCCTCATCGGCGGGTGGAATCTCAACCACTGCGCCACCAGGGAAGCCCAACCAAGTTGATTTTGTTATTGGTATTGAGTTGTGTAAGTTCTTTATATTTTTTGGGTATTAACCCTTTATCAGATATATCATTTGCAAATATCTAGCCCTGTGTTATTTTCCTGCCATGAATTTGCCCTCTCACTAAGGACACAGGCAAGGACTCTCTGACCCGGATAGTTCAGAGCAGCCTCCTCTGCCTGGCACACAGTGATCCTTCCATGCAGCCAGGCAGTTCCCCAATATCCATACCACATTATTTATGATGGCACCAGACGTAACTGCCTGTTCACTGAGGTCCAGCCCATTGTCACTGTGCCAGAGAAACATTGCCCTCACACAATGTTCTAAAAAAGAGGAACTCATTTCCAGGGTCAAGGGAGAGCTGGGGAGGCCCCCTGTGGTCTTGGGAAAGTCTTCCCTTCTCTCTGGGTGATGGATGCTGTGTTTTCCCAAGAGAAGCACTGTTTCTGAGGGTGGGGTCCATGGTTTTCTTTCTCTTTGCAGCTGGTGCAGAGCAGGCATTCTCGAGGAAAGGATGGATGAAGGGCCCCACCTACCATTTCTTTCTTCTTGGTTTCTCTGCCCTATCCCCTGTTCCCAGGGCACACATCCAGAGGGTGGCATGGAATCCTTTGGTTATCTGGGATCTGCTGGTCAAATACTGCATCACATTATATACAGGAGTCCCCTATGAAGCCTGTGGATCAGTCTGACCAGCTGTCGTAACTGTCTCCTTTCTCATCTCATTCTCCCCTGCCCTCCATTCCTCCCAGCCTCCTCCAACCCTGCTCCCTGGTTTGTTGTCTACTTTAGTTTCCTCTGTGCCTTGGATGGAGGGTCTCGGATCACCACTCCTTGGAGATGACCCCCCAGCACTGCTGGGACATTTCAAACAGCCCGGGTCTCTTTTCCACTCCCATTGATTATGCCTATGGTCTACCTCCAAGCATAAGGAGAGTCCCAACCAGAGAAGGGGAGAGTGGCCAAACTGTTTCCTTCCTCCATCCTTATCCAGAGGAGACCTTAGAACCCCAGGAGCATGTCAGTGGGGCAGAAAAAATGAGCACTGACTTCCCTCCTCTCATCACAGCAGTGATTTTTGGTCACTCTAGATCTGGCCCAAAGTTCCTCCTCTGTTTTGGAAGAGTGGGGATCTCCTAAATGTCTGGGAGAATTGCCCTCCTTCCTGGCTGGAAAGTGAGGCTGAGGCACCCACCTCCCACTTGGTCTTTTCTCCTCTGGGCTGTCAGGTCAGGGGTCACATAGAGCACCCAAAGGGATGCACGGGAGACTGCTCAGGAAATACCTGTGGATAAGCATGGCCAGAGGAAAATAGCTCATGACCCACATCTTTCCTGCAAAGTGGGAAATGAAACTCCTCATGGTAGGGACTTTTACAGAAACCATCTCTGAAACCCCAGAGGGCCCACAGGATTGCGGTTGCTTGTTGCCTATCTTCCTCACGCTGGATCAGCCTTTGTCCAGCTATCAGCAGAACACCTACCTGAAGCCTCCATTTCCATCACTTGGAGTAAATGTCCCCCAAGCCAAGTCCTATCTTACGCAGTGAGTCCCGTCCCAGCTTGGCGAGGCTTCCAGATCCTTTCCTGGGACCACTGGGAGGGCACATGGGCATTCTACCAATCACTCATGCTACATAACAGCAGAGGTTGGGGAAAGTCAACTTTTCAACAGAGAGGGAAGGGGACAGACATTCCAAGGTGTTATGTGGCAGCTGCTCTCCCTCAAATGTCTCATGAGGAGACCAGGACCCCAGGGGTGCTTTCTACCAAGAACCCAAAGTAACTTGGATTCTTCTCCATCCCCAGGCCCTGGGACGTGGATGTGAGGCCAGGAATCAGGAGCAGAAGGGCTGAGGTGATCCTGGGATTAGGCTGGCTAACAAGCATGAGAGCCCAGAAACAGAACATTCTGACTCCTTCTGAGCCCTGGTAGAACCAAGGCTCTTCAACTAGGTGAGCAGCTTTAAGAGAAGAGGTGTGGTTATAAATGTTCAGAGACTGGCAGTGAATTAGGAGTGAGGCCTTCAGTTTGTGGGATTAGCTAACGTCAAAGCTTAGAGCAGACAGCAGGTCTGAACGTTATGTGGGTAGGGAGGAAATGAGACAGGATGAATGGAACACCATCCTTGTGACCCAGCTTCCTTCCCAACACTTGGAAAGGGTGGTGTGGAGTCCTTTCTGGTTTCCCTCAACCAGTCAGAGAAACAGCTCTAGTCTGAGGCCTATTCAGCCTGGAGAGGGGAGCAGCAACGGGTCTGTAAGCACAGTGAACCGGTCAGAGAGGGAGGTGGGATCCTCTCAAATATCAAAGGCAGTGGAAGCCTCTGCAAGTAAAGGTAGCTATCTCCTTGGCCCTGATCATTTAGCCTGCAACCTTGGTCCCTGACACAAACCTGTCATCCAGCTCCACTGGCTGAGGGTCAGTGAAGCCCGTCAGGTTTCTAGTCCCGTGGCCAGAGTTGTTATGCATTTTTGGGTAAGGTTTAAAACCACACTTGCCTCATGCCTTTACTATGGGAATGAATGAGAACTGCTGGAGGCCATAGAAAGATGCAGTAGCTTCTACAAGACAGATTCCAGTCCACAGGCTGGAATCTCAGATTTGAGTCATGATCAGCCATCAACTATTCCATTCATCCCTCTTTCATCCATTCATCCATCTTCCATCCATCCACCCATCCACCCACCCATCCATCCACCCATCCATCCATCCATCCATTTTCCATCCATCCGTATTCCATCCATCCATCCATCCATCCATCAATCCATCCAATTATCTGGACTGACTTCCTTCTTTTTCTCCTTTCCTCCCTCTCTTCCTCTCTTCCCTCCTCTCTTTCCTACCTTCCAAGAAATATTTGTTTAGAATCTGTTATATACCAGGTTTCTCAGATGTGGTAGATTTCTTCAAAGTGTCAGAAGCTTCCCAGGAGAAAACTTAGTCCCTCATGGAGCCCCAAATCAGCTCCTCTCTGCCCTGAGCATCTCTCATGAATGAAAGAGCAGCTCCTGGTCTGATGTTGCTGGGCCTCCCACATTGTCTGAGACCCTCACAAATGCAGGAAGCAGAGAGGAGAAGCCAAATCTTACATTTACAGTTTGGATCTCCAAGCCCCATTTTATAGAGGGATAGTCTATCATCTAAGATGCCCTGAACAGAAGTAGAATATTTTATTGCAGTGGTCTCCTTACTGGTCTCCCTGCTTCCAGACTCCCCACACCCTGATCTCTGCTCCTCACAATGATCAGACTGATTTTTCTTCAGTGTTCCTGTCCTTGTCTCTCTCCTCCCTAAAGTCCTTCACTGGCTCCACATCACCTATAAGCCAGAGTTCAAGCTCCTTAACGCGACCCAAAAGGATCTTTATGATCTGACCCCAGGTGCCTCCTTAGCCCAAGCCCTCCCTGCTCAGGTCATATATTGATACTCTATACTCCAACAGTGCCAAACTACCTGTAATTTGCCGGGCACTCCATACTTTCCAATATGCTAATCCCTCTACCCGGAACTTCTTAAAATTACTCCAGTCTCTGAACTTCCCTTGAACTGTGCATATTCTTCTATCATTATGCTTATCACCCTGTATTGTGACTTATTTGCTCAGGTCTGTCTGTCTTACCAGATGGTGAGCCCTTTGAGTACAAGGACTGTCAGTTATTCAGCTTTGTGTCTCAGTCCTAGCACAGTGCCTGGTATCTGGAAGGCATTCAATATGTATTTGTGGGGTGAATGGATGGCAGGATGGAAGATGGATGAGAGCCGTCTTCTAAGAGAAAAAGCTTAGCCTGAGGACAAGGTAGTTAAAGTGCCCGTGTAATAGACCCCCCGAGAAGATGACAAATGGCCTCCTCCTGAAAGCTCAGGCCCTTGAGGAGAGGACCGAGCTGTAGCCTAGGTGCTTAAGCCAGGAATGGGGAACTTTGGGATAACACAATGACTTTTGGGGGTCACTTCCCTTTTCCTCTAGATAAAAGGACTTTGGGGAGAGAGCTGGCCGGGAGCACCTGTGCCAGGAGGGTGACGGTGCAGAACCTGCTCAGGGCTCTGTGCCCAAACCCACAGTTTGCTGCTCCAACGAACGCTCTCCTCTTCTTCCTGCAGAGCCTCCTCCCAAGACGCGTCCATCTCTGGTTCTGGGAAGACTTCTCACAGTCCGTGCTGCAGTCATCTTCCTGATGCTGGTCCTGGTCGCTTCCGTCCTGCTGCAGGCCATTCTCTGTAAGTCCTCGGCTTCCATCGGGGCTCCATCCTTCCCCACGGCCAGTCGGCTCCCTGTCTCCCCCGCTTTCTGGTGGTCTCTCCTGCCTCTGGTTTTTTCATTTGTCTTGTTTCCCCTCTTTCCACGTGCAGTCAGAGAGTCCCCTCCCACCTCCACACCCCCGCCGTCCCCCGTAAGATCAGCTGCTGCTCCTTCCTTTCCAATTCCGGGGAGATTTTCCTGACAGGGATCAGCATGCTTGCGCTCTAGGACATGCTCTTTTGTCCCCAAGAAATGTTCGCTCATCTTCATCCTGGGTCATTTCCTCCTTCCTCTCTGAGTTTCATGTCCCTTTGATTAAGAGCCTTGTGGGTAGCCCCCAAAAGTGACCATGGTGTTTCCTGACCCCACAAGGGATGGTGTCCCAGCTGTATCTTCAGCCCCAACTGACTAGATGGAGAACCTGGCCAACAGGATAGGGTTAGGGTTAGGGTTAAGGTTAGGGTTAGGGTTAGTGTTAGGGTTCACTGCCCTCCCCCCACAGGACCCCTTCTCTTCACTCTCCCGCTCCCACAAAGGTCATGTCAAGGGAGACTTCCTACCTCTTCATTGGGTGTGTGATGTATCTTTCTCCCTCTTCTGGCTTTGCCAAGCCTCATGGCCTCTGCTGCTTCTTCCGCTCATTAGGTCTCCAGAAAGCAGGTGGAGGGAACATCTGCACTCTCCCTTCAAGGCCTCGGGACATATTTGGTCTTGGACTTGGAGGGTCTGAGCAGAGTCTCTCCTGCTTTGGGCCCACTTGGCTTACTTTTGGTTTCCTCTATGGCACCTAAGCCTGTGGCCTGAACAGAGTGTGACAGGGGGTGGGACAAGGGAAGAGAAGAAGTGATTTCCTAATTCTCCCTTTTTGTATTCTCTGGAGAAGAGATCACCTCCAGATTAGAAGTCTGCATAGGCTCTCCCTTCCATAGCCGTGAGGGGCTTATGGGCAATCATAAGCCGTGCGGCCCAGAGGGACATGGGAAGTATGACAAAGTGGTGTTTGAAGACATCCCTTTACCAAATGCTCTGTGAACATGCAAAGAAAATTTAGAACTGGTTTCTAACCCCCTCTTCTGCTTACCTGTGAGAGCCTCTAACAGAGAGCCCGTGTTTCGTCGATCTTTGCATGATCTGCCTCTACCAGAGTTCCTGGTGCATGGAAGGTGCCCATTGCATGTTTGTTGAATGAATTCATTATGAGTAAGTGGAGGGTAGGCAACTGCTCCTTGGGTTGGGTCCTTAGGAAGCTTGAGCCCATCCCTTCCCTCCTCTTCCTTTTATTACCCTGGCAACAGCCCCACTCCAGTCCCTGGGGATCCCCTTGGCTGACCTCTTGACTGTCTCATATGCAGATCCCTGGTTTATGGGCACAATATCAGATGTCAAGACAAACGCCCAGTTGCTGAAAGGTCGTGTGGACAGCACCAGCACCCTGAGTTATGAAATAAAGAGGAATAGAGGTGGCGTGGCGGCAGCTGGCATTCAGGTCCAGATGGTGAATGCCAGCCTGGATCGTGTGCGTTCTCAGATCCGGAGGTTGGAAACCAGTGTGAAGGAAGCCAATGCACGGCTGCAGATGCTAACAAGTAGTTGGGAAGAAGTCGATAAGTTCAATGCCCAAATTCCGGAGCTAAAAAGAGATTTAGATAAAGCCAGTGCTTTAAACGCACTGGCTCCAGAGAGGTTTGGGGAATATCAGTCAGTTGTTCCAAAAGCAAAGTAAGTGACTCAGAAAAGAACGTTGCAAGTTGACCAGTGGCCCGTGGGACCTTGCCAGTCTTAGGCATGACACCGCTGGGCTGGTGCGTGTGGAGGGAAGGGAGAGAGGAGCAGGGCAGCCATGGCTGGAAAGTTAAGAAGAGCGGGCTCAGCACTGGGTTTAGGGAGTGCTTAGGGGCTGTTCAGGAGAGAAGGCACTGGGGACCAGCCAGAGTTGCCACACCAAGGCATAGAATATGAAGGCATTAGGGAGTCTCTTTGTCCTGATCCGAAGCCAGCCATTTTCCATTAGTCTCTACCTAGAGCGCAGGGGCTCAGACACTTGTGATGGCCAACGGAAAATTACTCCTCCCCACAAGAGAGGCAGATTCTTGATTCAGCCTCTCTCACTCTCCCCTCTCTGAGCCCAGAGACTCTACCAATCTCAGTCAGACTTTCAGGGTCTGAGGGAATGTCCCCAAGCTCCTACACAAGGACCCAAAGACCCCAGAGCCCAGCCCCATTCACTCTGTCTCTGGGATCCCACTCAAGTATCCCTACCTCGCCAGCACCAGAGAAAACAGGAACACCAGAGTACATATTTCACTCTTGTTCTCCAGATGACATCCTACAGATGGTTTCTCAACGCTGGAGGTACTTCAGGGGGAACTTCTATTACTTTTCTCAAGTCACAAGGACCTGGTACAGTGCCCAGCAGTTCTGCTTGTCCAGGGATTCACACCTGACCTCAGTGACCTCAGAGAATGAACAGGTGAGTGCTGTCCTGTGGGCTCTAGGAAGGGGGTGTATTGGTAGCTGTATCAGGCAGGATGGGCAAGATTATGCTGCGGTGACAGAAATCCCCAAATATCAGTAATTCTTCAGAATTACTTCTCACTTGTACACTGCATGTCCAATGAGGGCCAGCAAGGGGTTCTGCTCACTGTGGTTACTCAGGGCTTAGGTCAAAGGAGATTTCATCTCAACATATGTTTCCACAATTGCTGAGGTGAGAAAAGGGAACATGGCACATTGTGTGTTGGCTCTTAAAGCTTCTGCTGGAGGCAACGGGCATCACTTCAGCTCACATTTCATTGGCCAGATAAATGATGCAGTATTTGTAGCTTTAAAGAGGGCAGGGTAGTACAATCTTTCCATGTGCCCAGAAAATAGAAATATTTGTGAACAGCATTAATGACACTGTCTGACCCAAGAAGTCCCCTACCTGGTGAGGCAGAATGTTGAACAAGCTCCTTTCATCTGGAGGTGGGCTAGCAGAGCAGGTGAGATCATGGGCTCTGGAGTCAGAGTCTAGAGTCCTAACCCTGTGTCTGTGGGTTCAGGGGCTGTTGCTGAGGATGGGTGAAGACCACCTAGAGAGACAGCTGCTCCAACTCGGAGTCGTGGCAGCACCTCTGCTCATTCTGTCTCTCTGCAGGAGCTTCTCTACAGGACTGCAGGTGGACTTCTCTACTGGATCGGCCTGAGCAAAGCAGGGAGTGAGGGGTACTGGTACTGGGTGGATGACTCGCTGTTCAACAAGGTCCAGAGTGTGAAGTAAGCCCTGAGAACCCTCCTTCCCAGACTGACTTTCTTGGGCCAGGGCTAGGGCATGAAGAGTGGAGTGGTAGTTCCTACTGACCACAGGGTTTGTGATTCTTCCCCATCCTCGGGCGGCAGGAGCATTGAACAGAGATCTAGCTGACCTCTGCCACTAATTGGCTGTGAAACTGGGGACAAATTCATGGCCTCTCGGTGCCCTCTGGGGTTTGGCAGCATGGCCGTCCACCCAGACTTGGCAGGGACCTCATTCTAAGTTTAGGTCTTTGCACTGTGTGTTCCTGTAGGGCCTTGAGAACTGTGGGCTGGTGTGGCCCTAACTTGGGGGGTGATTGCAGGCTCAGAGGTTGACAGGTCACTGGTCCCCTTCCTCTCAGGCATGGAAAAACTTGAGATGCTATCACCCGGCACCAAAGCTGGGGTTGAAATCTCTCAGTTATTCATTGGAAATATGTTTTTCTTTGTTTTTTTCCTTTGATAGGTTCTGGATTCCAGGTGAGCCCAACAACACTGGAAACAATGAACACTGTCCTCACTGTGTCCTCACTGCAGTCATGGAATGATGCCTCCTGTGACAATTAATTTCTTTTTATCTGTAAATGGCCCTACATCCCATCAGAACCATGTCAGGACTGGCCCCCAAGCTCAAACTTTAAACTCCAATGCTTGTTGAATTCAAGGAAATGCGGCTCTCTCCTTCATACTCCAGGGTGATTTTGAACTTTAATTTTTCTTACTTCTAAATTGTCTTGAAGGCATCCGGGAGTCTATCTGCCTTGGCTAGGTGTTCTCTGACCCCACAGAGGCAGCTGATATGGAAAGGAGATCTTGGGTTGAAATGGGAGCTGAGGGTGGAGATGATTAGGAGTTCACTAATTCACCCAGTGAGGTGAATCAGAACCTGCAATCTGGGGCAGCACCCTGGGGCATCCCATCCCTTCAGAGAAGCCTCATCTTCACTGCATGAAAGTTGCTTCGACCACCCAAGCAATTGTCTGGAGGCTGAGACTCAGGGTTTTTCTGGTTGATTCCCCAGAATTCCCAGTTGCCTGCTGAGGTGGCTGTGTTCTCAGTGGGAAGAGCTCTGCTCTTGGTGACCCTGTTCATGCCATGTACCCATGGCCCCCTTCATCCACATCCTCTGAGATCTGAGACCCTTCCTCCCTGGGACGGGCTTGACTGGTTCAGATCTGGGGCTGACATGGGAATGTGTCTCCTTAGAGTTGGACCAGCGTCCATGGGCTTCTCCCTCCCCCTCACTTGCTAAACTCTGGGACCCAGTCTGTCTGCTGAGCCCTTCTGCCTCCCCTCCTCTTTCTCCTGCATCTCCTCTCTCCCCAGAGGGCAGGGGAAGCTCAGTGAAGAGGGCACCTCTGAGCTTCATTAGAATAAAATGCTGCCTGGGAAAAGGCCAGTCTCTTTTGTTGTTTTCTTCCTGGGGGTACAGGTGAATGTGCGGGGAAGAACATCTGCTCTCCCGGACATGAAGTTCTGGGGTGTCCTCAGGAAACAGTTTGGGGTTCGAAATAACAGAGAGTAGGAACGTTCCAGCCCCAGAAATGCCATAAAATATGAGTAGTACTAATCTCTGGCTTTTATTGAAGTGCAGCAGAGCTAGGACTGCAGTGTCCGCAGTGTCACGACCCTCCTGGTGGCCTTTCCTCCCAGATGTTCATGGACCATCTTTTGTTCTCTGCCTTTGCTCCCAATGGGGAGACACGTCAGGTTTCCCACTCTTCACAGAGACCGTGATCACATCGCGGACATCGGGTCCAAATCCCCCATCCAGGGGCCGAGGCAGGAATCCAGGCCCGCACCAGACAGGAGAGGAGCAGAGAGGGAGCAGAAAGGGTACGGTGTGAGCAGCCCTCCCTTCATTGGGGTCCTAGTTAGGTGCCCTCTTTAGGGTCCTGGGGAGGGGACGTTTTCCTTCAGTGACTGTGACCAGCAGCGAGGTGTTCTGGGTGCAAAGGGGTCGGGGCTGAGGTCAGGGGCATTAGGAGGAATCTTGAAGGAACATGGGGCAATTGGGGTTTTTAAAATATGGTGATGGACGAGGGATGGGCAGTCAGCGGTGGCGTCCACGAGGGAGCATTTGTAGGCCAGCTCCAGGGACATCTGAGGTCCGAGGGGGCAGGGGCGTCAGGGAAGTGAAGACGGGCAAGCTCACAGGGGTGGATGTGCGGGCTTGGAAGGCATCTATGTCTTCTCTAAGAAATACTTGGTTGTACCTACTCTTCATAATTCAAAGTAGCAAGTTACGGGAGAATGTTATTTCTTCCCAGTGTCGGTTATGTGCTCATAGCACAAGCTGATGTAGAAATGAAATACAAGCTGTGGGCTCAGGGCTCCCTCTAGGGAACTATCCCGTTGTGTGTCCAAACATGACACTGCTCTCCATCTTGCTGTCACGCCTGGCGTGTTGGTCACCACATCTGGGCTGCCACGCTGAGGAGCATGTGACCCTGCCCCACGCTCCGTCTTCTTCCCTGAGGTGGGCACTTGTCACCAGGGCAGCGGATTCAGAGGCTTGCATTGTAAGGCCTAAAATTTCACTTATTGCCATGATATTTTCTGAGGCTTACAGCGCCACAAAAGCCTAACTTTGAGTTCCCCAGCTCTCACCAGATATGAATTCCCCTCAACTGGACCAGCTGCACTCCACCCAGTTTTCAACCTACTGGGTTCCGCTAACCTGCCAGTCCAGAAACTGTTCAAACAAGCCAATCACATCCTCCTGCAGGTACCAGGGACACACTATCCTCTTGTTGCTGCAAAGCCGGCCTCTCACGGCTCTTGCTGGTTCCCTCTGCTCCTGGGTGTAACCCCCGTGTGGCCCTGCATGGTATGCAGTGTCCTCCTCTGGACTGTGACAGTATGTGACTAGTAAACTGCCGTGAGTATTATCTGCCCAGCGTCAGATGTCATGTGTTTGGCCATCTTGTACTATTTGGGGCAGGAGATGCCTCCCTCACTGACTGAATGCATCCCCTCACAATTCATATGTTAAAACCCTAATCCCCACTGGGTTGGTATTAGGAGATGGGGCCTGTAGGAGGTAATTAAGTCACCAGGGTGGAGCCCTCATGATGGGATTCGTGCTCTTATAAAAAGAGACGTGAGGGACTTCCCTGGTGGTGCAGTGGGTAAGACTCCATGCTCCCAATGCAGGGGGCCTGGGTTCCATCCGTGGTCGGAGAACTAGATCCCGCATGCCACAACGAAGATGCCACGGGCCACAACTAAGACCTGGTGCAGCCAAAGTAAATAGCTAAATTTTTAAAGAAGAGACATGAGAGCTTGCCTCTCTCTGTCTGCTTTCCATCCTGTGAGTTTACAACGAGAAGACAGCCATCTGCAAACCAGGAACAGAGCCCTCACCAGAGACTGAGTCTGCCAGCATCCCGATCTTGGATTTCCCAGCCTCCAGAACCGTGAGAAAGAAATTTCTCTTGTGTAAGCCTCTATAGTCTGTGATGTTTTTGCTATAGCAGCCTGAATTGACTAAGACACTCACCACTGGGGTAAATAGGAAGCGATAAGAACAAGGCTGGCCAGGAATTTCTGGTTGGTTCTGATGTGAAGGGATGAATGGGACTCTCTGACCACTTCTCTGGAAAAGAATTTGAACTTGAAAATACCCAGGAATTGAGGCAGTTAACAGAGAGAAGTTGAGTTGGAAGGGCCCTGAGTTAGAGAAAGGCTGGAGGGGCCACCATGGGGCACCTGCAGAAACTAAGAATACGCAGAAGCTGTGAGGCAGAGAAGCAAAGCACACGAGGAATATATCTGGCAGAGAAAAGAGAATGGGGCAGAGGAGGGAATAAGTGAGAACAGAGGGGCAGGCAGCAGAGTGAAGGCCCAAGGGCCAGGCTGCTGAGGTTCCTGGAATCACCTCAGATGCAGTCCAGCCCTCCTGACACTCCTGGGTCCTGTGCACATGTATCCTGCGATACGACCTGCCCCCATCACCCTGCTCATTGCTTTTTCTGCAAACTGAAGGAGCCTGGGTCAGTGAGGATGTATTTTTATTTGGAGTCTGTGCCCCACTCTGTAACCAACCAGCGTAGCATTGCCAGGCCCTCCTCCCTTCAGGAGAATGGGACGGCTGCTGCTTTGCCTTGCCTCGTGACCTTGGCTCACTTACCCCTGCAGGCAGGGCTTACTTCTCCAGTGAGGCCACTACATGGGTACCTGCCCTTCTGCTGGCAATAGGTCCTCACCCAAGAAGTCCAGCATTGACAGAGCTTTTGTCCTTGTCTCAGGTCATGGACACGATAATATGTCTAATGAAATTCCAGGATTGTTTCCATTATAAGCTGGAAAGTTGGGAGCCAAGGATGGGTGAGAATTTTATCTCATCCAACTTGTGTATTTATTTTATTATAGTATTATATATTTTCTCTGATTCTGCAGGCTAACAATGATTGACATGCCTTCTCTGAATGCTGCAATGAAATGCTATTGAAAAATCTATATTTTTGTATTTGAATACAAAGAAGAGGAGAAAAAATATTTGACCCACTCTTACTGACTGACTGATCCTAGCTCTCGTGAAAAGGTACATGCTATATTTTATTTTTCTGTTTTATGCTTTATTTGTCTATGCATCTATGTATCCATGTATCTATCTATCATCTTCCTTCTTTCCTCTCGTTCCTCCCTCCCTCTTCCTCCCTCCCTCCCTCCCTCCCTCCTTCCCTCCCTCCTTCCTTCCTTCCTTCTTTTTTTCTCTTTCTCACATCATGCCACAAAGCTATCTCTCTCCAGCCTTGCCCTTGGCTGCCTCTGCTTTGGCGCTGATGCCAGGCAGACTCTCCCCAGTGGTGATCTGGGTAGCTCCAAGCTTAGAACCTCACAGCTCTGTAACTTCAGAGGAAAGAATTTCCCCTTTCCAGTAGTTTCAACGAAAGCCCAGCATTGGGTCACATGCTCAGCCCTGAAGCAGTAATGGAGGTCGGGGAGATGGGTTATGTTGATTGAGCCATAGGCGTAATCCTGGGAATTGGGTACGGGCTCAGCCTCACCCCTGCCAGAAGACTGAGCATGAGGGCAGGATGGTTCTCAAGACTAATCCCAGGAGACATGCCTGAAGGAGGGAGACTGTTAGTTCACAGCTGCCCAGGGCCCCGCTTGCAGCCGTGGGTCTCTTCCTTCCATCAAAACTGCGGGATCAGCCACTCCCAGCTGTTCACCCTGTGTTGTCAGGGGTTGATATGGCTGATAAAAAACTTCTGGGGTGTCTGAAGCTAAGGGTCTGCATCTCTAGGAGGACGGCCCTGTACCATTCAGCAGAGACAGGGACAGCCAACCTGTGAGAGGTCCTGACCAATGAGTGGTTCTAAGTGTTAATGTATAAGATGTCCATTTGATTTTTTCTGGCCAGAGAACAGAGAAACCTCTCGGCAAGGATTAGAAACCTCCTGGTGCTTCTTTCCTGCTGGCAGATCACGTTCTTGTGGGAGAAATAAGAGCTGGGAGCCTGGAGTGGGGAGGGGATTGGGCACAGGGAAGTGGGTGAGAGGAGGAGTCCTGCTGATCAAGCCTGGAGGACTGTACCCCTTCCTGGCCCAGACCTCACCCTTCTAGCTGAGCAAGGGTTCTCCAAAGTTCTGCTTTTGAGGTTCTCTCAGCTTTTCAGGCCCAGGAGGAAACAGCTCCTGAGAGGGCTGATGTGGGCCCTTCCTGTATGTGGTGAAACAGAAACCAAGGCAGGCCCTTTCTTTTCTGCTGCTCCCCTGGGCCTCTTACAAGCCTCTTGGGGGGTACCTCTGGCAGCTCCCCTCCCACTTGGACACTCCTGGGGTCTCAGGCAGTGCTGTTACGGACTTCACATTTTCCTGTGTCCTCTCCTCTCTGCTCAGCTTTCAACTGGCAGGAGGTAGCAGGCTTGTGGACGGTGGCTCTGTATTCTTCAAACACACACACACACACACACACACACACACACACCACACATATATACACACATACACACACATATAAACACATACACAAACACATATCACACACACACCACAACACACATAAACACACACATACACATATATGCACACCACACACCACACATAAACCTACACATATACACACATACACACATACACACACCGCACATATATACACACATACACTTATAAACACATACACATACATATCATGCACACATATACTCATGCACACACACGTATACACACATACATATACACATACACATATATATCACACACATATACACATACACATAATCACGCATACACATATCCATATATGCAATATATGGATACACAATACACAAATATATACACATACACGCATATATCACACAATACACATACACACACACAGACACACGCACACACACACACACTGCCATCGCATCACCAGCTGAGTGTAGGCAGGCACTCCCCTCCTCGCCCTGCTGACGAGCTGTGCTCCCGGCTGGCTGTGGCTGCGTTGACAGTGGCCGTCCATGACACAGGCTCCTGCTGGACCTAAGCTGCTCTCCTGGCCTGGCCGCAGGAGGAGGCACGTTCAGTGTGGCTTCTCGACCACGGAAGCCGGACGGTGGGCTTCTCAGGTGGTGCTCGGGGCCCTATGGGAGGCTGACTCCAGCATTTGGGAAAACACTGTGGGAATAGGATGCAGGGACTGAAGGTGAAAACGGGAAAAATCAACACAATTTGGATGGAACAAGCCACTTGCAAGGAAACTGACATCTCGTAAATGGGCCGCTGGTGAGATAGGGGACAAAGACGTAATTAGATTTTCATGAGATAAAGAAAATGTGATCCATTTCGATAAGATTGTAACCCTCTGGACTGATGGGGAACCGACGAGCGAGAATCTACCGTCATCCTCAGAACTGACTTCAGGAGGGCTGCCTTGACCAGCCATTGGGGTGCCTGATTCTGTCCAGCTGGTCACCCCCATGGGGGTGGGGACTTGGGGCTGCACAGCCCCACTGGGATGGCTCACTCCCAGGTCTTGGCCCACAAGCAGCAGGAACCCCCTGACGTGGTGTTTGTTCCTCCTGGGAGTTACAGGTCTCACTGTAAAGCAGCACGTTGGCTTACCCCGCAGTTTCTTCTGAGTTAGTCCTGAACCTGATCAACTGAGGGGAGCACGGATGCAGTCAGCTTTAGGTGAGATCTTGGATTACGTTGGGTCCTCTTTGGTGTTTTCTGACGTCACTTCTGACACTAGATGTGTGGTGTTTTCTGACGTCAGCTGAGTGTCCTACAATTCAATTCAATTCTGACACTCACCCCTGGAGTCAGCACAGACCCCACAGGTTAGGGGCTCAGTCCCACAAGACCGCCCCAACTTCAGATGCCACGTGCAAGCAGGCTCTCCAGGCAACCACACTTCTGCCCAGACGACGGCAAATCTGGGGAACCCCATGACCCCTCTCAGGTGGATAATTCACTAGAATGACTCACAGAACTCAGGAAAACACTGTAATTACTATTTTTTTTTTTTTTTTGGCGGA
>NW_006780322.1:2760379-2774182 GCF_000442215.2 Lipotes vexillifer
GCGGAGCACAGGCTCCGGACACGCAGGCTCAGCGTCCATGGCTCACGGGCCCAGCCGCTCCGCGGCATGTGGGATCCTCCCGGACCTGGGCACGAACCCGTGTCCCCTGCATCAGCAGGCGGACTCTCTACTGCGCCAACAGGGAAGCCCTGTAATTACTATTAAAGTTTATGATGAAGGATACAAATGAAGAGCCCCACGAAGAGGTACAGAGGTACAGAAGGGGCCTGGCAGCATGGGAGCCTATGTCCCCATGGAGGTGGGGTGCAACGCCCTTCTAGTAGGTGGGCGTGTTCACCAGCCAGGAAACTTCTTGAAAACTCCTTGAATTTCTCTTGGTGTTTATGAGCTTTTATAACCCAATAAGAGAGGTGAGAGTTTAGTCTTTCTGAGACTATCTCCAATCTAGAAGCTATCTAGGGGTCTATTCTCAGTCCCCTTGTTAGCATAAACTCAAGTGTTGTTGAAAAGGGTTTGTTTTGAATAACAAAAGACACTCCTGTCACTCAGAAAATTCCAAGGGTTTTAGGAGCTCTGTTCTAGGGACCGGGACTGAGATGAAATATGCTTTTTATTCCACTAGAATCCCTTTCTTGTCATGCCAGGTGTGAGGTCCTGAGTGGGCAGAGAGTCACCTCAGCCCTTCCTTTGACCTGCAAACACCTGCTTACACTGACTGACCCAGCCTCCTCCCTTACCTGACCTCCTGTTATTTAAGAGCGTCTGGGGCTGGGATTGAGTCAGCCATGGGTCACAAGGATGTTTTTTCTGCAAAGCTGAGAAGGAACCCCTGACCCCCTCCTAAGTGGCCGGTGAAAAGTGTCTGTGACACTGGGGCAGAGGTTAGTGTTTGGGGCTACACTGGAGCACGGAGAGGGGGAGGATGGGCCTGAGGGGAGGGCAGAGGCTGGTGCTGAGGGAGAGGGAGAATAGGGGTGCAGACTGGCGCCTGGAAGCCTTGAGGGGAAGAGCCCAGATGGGGCGCTTCTGCAAAGTCAGCAGCGGAGGGAGGCAGGCAGAGCTGGTTAGGAATGACTCAGGAGCATATAAATCTGGGTATCGCAGCTTCACTTCCCACCACTGCTGGCCCGCAACGTGACCTTTAGGAGCCCGGGGCAGGGAGTAGTACTGGAGGATGAAGGAAGCAGAGATGAGGGGTGACGAGGTCCGCTTCTGCACAGGCAACCAGAGTGTCTCCCTGTGCTCCCGAGGTGAGAAAACTGGGGCCCCAGCCCGTCCTCGCCAGGGACCGGCCTGCTTGGGCCCAGCCCTCCGCCATTTTCCTCAGCCCCTGCCTGGCAGGCTCAGTGCTGGCTCAGCTTCCAGAATTAGCAGGCAGGGCAGAAAGTGCGTCAGGTGAGGACAGAGAGCCTGCGGCCCACACCCAGTCTCCATGTGAAATCTCCCCGGACCCTTTTCCTTGGGGATGGCAACCTGGCAAGAGAAAGAGAGTGAACTTTGAATTTAGGGGGACCTGGTTTTGAACCCCATCTCTGCACACTGGGCTGGTCCCATGAGGCCTCAGGGACTCCGGGCTGTCGTCTCTCCCCCTTCGAGTGGGTTTCCCTGTACACTCAGCCCCCAGACTCCCAGGCATAGCCCTTTTTAGGACACCCATGGGGGACTTTCTGACCCAGCCGGGGAGGCTCCAGGACTGACCCATGTCAGCCCCCAAGGGCTCTGCGTCTCACTCTGGTCAGGATCCATAGAGCAAGGCTGGCCCTGGGGTGCTGAGGTCAGAGTTCCTGCTGGGTCTCCTTCCCTCCCTTCTTTCTGCTTTCATTCAAACGACACCTTGGTTGCGCCAGGTTCTGTGCCCTGTGCACGTCTTCCAGGCTCCGGACTGTGGTCTTCTCTTAGCCTTTATGTTGCTACCACAGCCTCCACGAGCCCTGGTGCACGTCTCCGAGCACAGTAAGTGTGGCAAGTGTTCTCAGCCCCAGCGGACAGCCAGGAGAGGGAGCCCAAGGGGCGGAGCCTGTCTGCCCGCACAGCACAGTCTCGACCCGGACCCTGTCTTCTCCCCTGCAGGGCTGGACCCCGGGGCAGTGGCTCCTGCAGCCCCCAAGATGCCGAGGTGTTTGCAGGCCACCCTGGCCTTTGCGGCCGCGACCGTGGTCTCCTCTCTTGTGGCTCTCTTCGTTGTGGGTAAGCTCCTAGGTGACCCGAACTCGGCTGACTCTCTCTCCTTCCTGCATCAAGGTCCCAAAGAGCCCCAGATGTACGCCCTCTACTCCCAGGAGGGTCACTCCACCTCTAGTCCCAGGCCCAAACCAGAGCTTTCCTGGGACTGGACCAAGGCCTGTCCAAGGGGAGCCTCCCAAGAGATGAGGCCCATGAGGGGAGCTCTGAGGGGTCGTTGGTGCCATCTTCCCCCATCCCCTCTGGAGCCCTAAGTGGAGGTAGGGCAGCCTGTTCCTCCAGGCTCAGTACTGAGGGATTATGCTGACCTGGGAATGGGGTATCTCAGCTCTACAGCACCCAAGACCTGCACTGGAGACATACGCCTCCCTCCAAGAGTTTCCGGAAGACAACAGTACTGGGCAGTTCCTCAAGGCACACAACTGTAAGTAGCCACAGTAGGGGGTGAGTGGGAGGGAGCTGGGACCTTGGATGCCCAGACCCTTTGGACATGCTTCTTCCCTGATACCCTCAGGGCCACGCTCCTCACAGAAAGGCATTATCTTGTGTTTTTTTTAATGGCTTTTTTGCGGTATAATTGGCACATAATACGGTATACATATTTGAAGCCTACAAACTAAGTTTTGACATATGTATAAACACGTGAAACATCATCACCATCAAGATAATGAACATATTCAGCATCCTCCCCGCAAAGTTCACTTGTACCCTTTGTCATCCTCCCTCTCCTTCTCCTTTTGTTTCCAGGCAACCACTGACCTGCTTGCTGTAATATAGATTGCTCGGCTTTTTCTAGAGTTTTATATAAAAGGATTTATAGTACATACTCTTCTTTTGACCTTTATCAGCCATGTGATTTGCGAATATTTTCTTTTAGTCTGCGGCTTGTCTTTTTATTCTCTTAACAAGATTTAAATTTTGATAAAGTCTAATTTATCCATTTTTTATTTCTTGTATGGATTGTCCTTTTGGTCTGTATCTAAGAAATCTGCCTATACCAAGGTCACAAAGACATTCTCCTATGTTTCCTTCTGGAAATTTTATAGTTTTTGGGCTTTACATTTAGGTCTATGGTTAATTTTGAGTTAATTTTTTGAATACTGATGCAAGGTATGGTTTGAAGTTCATTTTTTCTTTTTGCATATGGGTATACAATTGTAGAAACAGTTATCCTTTCTCCTTTGTATCTTTGTTGGAAATCAGTTGTCCATACATGTGTGGATTCTCTATTCTGTTCCATTGATTCTAAGGCCCTCCTGGTCTTACCTCAGCACAGTGGCTGAGGTCTCACACACTTACCTAGGCAGGGCTTTAGAAATAGGGCAGGAATCCTCCAGAAAGGGTCCTTGCCTACTTGGGTTCTTCTCCCTATTCCTGAAAGGAGGCTGGAATGGGAGCCTCACACCATGAATGTCTGAACTTTCGTCCTAGCTCATGAGGTTCACAGAGGGTGCTAGAAGAACCAGAGACAGCTGCAGGTGGGTGTGGTGGGAAAGGCCATGCAGATGGAAGGGGCTACAGAGTTTCCTTGAATGACCCCAATGACCAAAGCCTTTCACTCAGGTCTCCCACATCCTCAAATGGTTCTATAGGGACCCTTGCCCTACATAACATTGGGGGTGCCAGCCCTTTAAAAGGCTGTTGCAGCTCAGGGTTCAGTGTCACCTGGAGGACTTCCACCATAGCCTTGTGCATTGAGCAGAATGCTTCCTCCACGGGTATCTATTTTATTTTGTTTCTGTTTTTTTCACCCCATGGATTTGTGATCAGAAAATTTCTATGTTTGTGGCCTACGTGGTTTTTTGTTTTTTTTTCTTTGTTTTGTGGTACGTGGGCCTCTCACTGTTGTGGCCTCTCCCGTTGCGGAGCACAGGCTCCGGATGCGCAGGCTCAGTAGTTGTGGCTCATGGGCCTAGCCACTCCGCGGCATGCGGGATCCTCCCAGACCAGGGCACGAACCCGCGTCCCCTGCATCGGCAGGCGCCACTGCTCCACCAGGGAAGCCCTGGCCTACATGTTTTTTAGGTAGTAAAAATTGTGTATCAAGAGGCTTCACGCTTAGTGTACAAATACAGTGTAGGACTAAATATGGGCTTTATTCATACCTATTTTCTTTACCATAATGACCCATCTAGTGGTGAAATTTCAGTGGAATTAAACATCAACAGCTGTCAATGATATAATCAGTTATTTTCAAGTTCAATTACAATGGCAAAATAATCCAGTAGGCAAGTATTTCAATCCTTCTGCTCCCCAGTTCACATGGGATAGTTAAGTAGACCTTTATTTCGTTTTTGAGTTTACATTCTCAGGCGGCCATTCCCAGGGTCTGGGTGGTTACAGGCTGCTTGAGGAGAACTCAGGGCTGTGCCATAGACATTTCCCTTGGAAATCTTAGGAACACTCTGGTTGGCCCATGTAATGAATGGCTTCCCTATGTAATGGGCCTCTTAGCTGCCTTCTCCATTTCCTCCCTCCAGATCCCTACCACTTTGGCAGGGAGGCAGAGCTGCAAGAGGCTATCCAGATGTTTAAAGGGCACGTGGAGAATTCCAGCACCTGGAGCGTGGAGATCCAGATGTTGACGTGCAGAGTGGACAATGTCAGTTCTCAGATCCAGATGATCGGTGGTCATCTGGAAAATGCCAGTGTTGACCTCCAGATGGTAAAAGGCATCTTAAAGGATGCCAGCACCTTGAGTTTCCAGACCCAGATGTTAAGAAGTTCTTTGGAGGGGACCACTTCTGAGATGCAGCAGCTAAAGGGAGATCTGGAAGAGACACAAGCTTCACATTCCCAGATCCAGAGTTTCTTAAAAAGCAGTTTAGAAAACACTAGCGCTGAGCTCCATATGTTAAGCAGAGGCTTAGAAAATGCCAACACGGAGATCCAGGTGTTGAAGGCAGGGTTAGAAACGGCAGATGCTCAGGTCCGATTGGCAAACAGTAGTTTAAAGAATGTTAATGCCCAGATCCGTGTTTTGAGAGGCAGTCTGGACAGTGTCAATGATTTAAGGGCCCAGCAGAAAGTTTTAAGAAGTAGCTTGGAAGGTGCTACTGCTGAGATGCAGAAGCTAAAGGGAAGTCTGCAAAATACAGATGCTTTAAGCTCCCAGACCCAGACCTTTATAAAAGGCAGTTTAGGCAACACCAGTGCTGAGATTCAGGTATTAAGAGGTCATTTGGAAAGGGCTGGCGATGAGATTCACCTGTTAAAAAGAGCTTTGGAAACTGTCACTGCCCAGACCCAAACAGTAAATGGTCACCTGGAACAGACAGACGCTCAGATGAGAGTATTAAAAACAGAGCTAGAAAGCGCCATTGCCTTAAGTTCCAAGATTCAGGTGTTAGATGGTCTTTTGAGAAACGCCAGCCGAGAGATACAGACCTTAAAACAAGGAATGAAGGATGCTGCGGTCTTAAATTCCAAGACCCGGATGTTAGAGAGAAGTCTGCAGGAGGCCAGAGCTGAGGTCCACAGCTTGAAAGAGGATTTGGAGAACACCAAAGCAATGACTACGAAAATCCAGGAGGAGCAGGGTAGCCTGGAGACCTTCCGTGCAGCGTCTGCCTCGCAGAAGCAGCTCCAGAGGACCCAAAGTAAGTTGGAGGGGGTCCTGGGGAGGGTAGAGTCTCCTGTCCCTTCAGCCTTTTTTTGTTTTTTGAACATCTTTATTGCGGTATAATTGCTTTACAATGGTGTGTTAGTTTCTGCTTTATAAGAGAGTGAATCAGTTATACATATACATATGTTCCCATATCTCTTCCCTCTTTGTCTCCCTCCCTCCCACCCTCCCTATCCCACCCCTCCAGGCAGCCACAAAGAACCGATCCGGAATTCCTGTGCCATGCGGCTGCTTCCCACTGGCTCTCTACCTTACGTTTGTTAGTATATATATGTCCATGTCTCTCTCTCGCCCTATCACAGCTCACCCTTCCCCCTCCCCATATCCGCAAGTCCGTTCTCCAGTAGTCTGTGTCTTTATTCCTGTTTTTTCTTCATAACATTTTTTCCCCTTAAATTCCATATATATGTGTCAGCAGACGGTATTTGTCTTTCTCTTTCTGACTTACTTCACTCTGTGTGACAGACTCTAGGTCCACCCACCTCATTACAAATAGCTCAGTTTCGTTTCTTTTTATGGCCCTTCAGCCTTTTGATTACTTCCACGTGTACCCTCCGGGGAAGAAGTGTGGGTGCTGGACAGGGTCTGGACCCCACCAAAGGCGGCATAATCCTTGCTTATCATCGGACCAGAGTGACAAAACAAACATTTGGGAAACAAATGAGATCTGGTGGAGGCGTGTAATAGGGACAGAGTGTGCTAGCAGGGCCAGACAGCCTTATTTCCGACTTCCTGCTATAGCCCAGATGCTGTGCTTTTCCGCAAGTTGTTCACCTTCTCTGAGCTTCACTTTTCTCATCTGCAAGGTGGAGACACTAATATCTGCTTCACAGTGAGGATCAAATGAGTTAACACATATAACGCATTTAACTAAGTACCCAGCATTCTTGCATTCATCTGACAAAAATGTTTTGAGGCCCTAGGATGTGTCAGGAGCATAAAGACGTACAAGATGTGATGCCTACCCTTGAAGCTTGCAGGCGGGTGGTGCAGCCTTGCACAAAAGGCGTAAGAGGTGCTATGTTGGGAGCAGGTCTAAAAACTGGGGTTGGGGAGGAGCAAAAAAGAAGGAAAAGAAGGGATCCTCTCCGGGCTGATGTCCCCTGGTGTAGACAAGGATCTTCCAACGGGGGAGGAAATCTTCTGGGGGAGAAAGGATCAAAAGATGCTTCGATGGTAATTTGGCCCTTGAACTGAGTCCTGAAGGACCAGTAGGTGCTCGCCAAGCAGATAGGATAAGGGAACAGCAGGTCACAGGCATGGAGATGTGAACCATGAGGTTCAAGAAACTTCAGGCGGTTCTGTCTGACTAGACTATGGCCAAGTGGGTGGTTAATGAGGCACAGGCTGAAAAGACAGTAGGCAGGGGCCAGAGTGGTGGCTTTCAAACTGTTTTGAATGTAACCACAGCATGAAATCCATTTTACATTGTGACCCAGTATAATTATGTGTCACACACACACACACACACACACACACACACATTTCAGAAAGCAAAACTTTTACCACATGAATGGTAATATTTTATAATCTATTATTTATAATAGATGATAATCTACTTTAATATTTTATAATCTATTCTCCAAAAAACCCTACAACCTCAGTACAACCCATTAGTGGGCTGATGACTGTGGCTGGAAAAACACTATGTGAGGAAGGGAGGCAGACCTGGAGAGACACCAGCTAGATGTGGAAGGCCTCTGAGCTTGGGTTTCTTTTTTTTAAAATATATTTTAAAATTTTTAAAAAAATGTTTACTTATTTGGCTTCATTGGATCTTAGTTGTGGCATGCGGGCTCTTTAGTTGCGGCATGCGAACTCTTCGTTGCGGCATGTGGGATCTAGTTCCCTGACCAGGGATTGAACCCAGGCCCCCTGCATTGGGAGTACAGAGTCTTAGTCACTGGACCACCAGGGACGTCCCTGAGCTGGGGTTTTGTCCTTCAGGAAATGAGGATCTATCGAAGGGCTTCAAGGAGCCTGGCTAGATTGGTCTCCAGGCTGAGACAGGGAATAAAAGAGGAAGACAAGCAGCGAGATTTGGACATGCTGAGTCTGAGATGCTTTGGGGGTATTCGAGTGGCCATGATCTGCAGGCTGTCTGGAATGTAGGAGAGGGGACCTGCTGCGCACAGAGATGCAGGAGCCCTGGGTATGCTGGTTCTGGTTGTGGCAGTGGGAGTGGGGAGTTTGCATGAGATAAAACGCTTTGTGAGAAGGAGGCTGAGGGTGGAAACAGGAGGTCAACCTTTAGGTGGCAAGAAGGGAAAGAGGTGTTTTTGAAGGAGACTGGAGAAGGCAGTCTCGGAGGCAGGATAACGAGGAGATGTGCAGTTGGGGAAGCCAAGGAAGGAGAGCATTTCAAGAAGGGAGTGGCTAGTTCTGGCAAATATCTAAGAGAGGCCAGGTAAAAAATCAATAAGCAACCGCTAACTTCAGGCAATTAGTAAGTCACTGGAATAAAGTTTCAGTGGAGAGTTGTATGTGGCCTGGAGGCCAGACCATGGTCAGTGGGGCGTGAATGAGAGATCAGGTGCCCAAGTCATTCAGGGGCCTTAGCTGAGAAGAGGAAAGAGATGAGGCCAAGGTGAAGGGGATGGAAGGGTAGAAGGAGGGATTAAAAAACAACCTGTATCTTTCATACTAATATCACAAAGCTTACATATTAATTATAGACAGTGTGGCAAATATTGAAAAATAGAAAGATGAGACTATGACAACTTGCATTTCTGTAAAAATGTCTATTTTTACAATAAGAACCCACTGCTAATATTTTGGTGAACTTCCTTGAGAGGGTTTTTCTAAATTAGGATAGGCTTGATCTGCGGGTCAGAAAAAGGCACCAGCAAAGAGGGAGAAGATTGAAGGAGAGAGAGACCCGGGGGTGGGGTGGGGTTGGGGAGACAGTGTTGGATGGGGGGAGATAGAAGGAGAGAGAGAGGAGAGAATGAAATGCACAGCCGACTGATTGGTCTTGAAGGGTTGGGGTAGTACTTGAACCTCTGAGGCTGGGAGGGGAGGAGGTGTGGAAGGAGATGTTCACCCAGGTTTGCAGATGTGGGTACATGACACTGAGGGAGCTTGATATTTAGTGTTGTCTCTGTAGAGCAGGAGGTCCCTGGTGAGAGACGAGGGAGGGAGCTGTGAGGGAGGGGGCCATTTGGAGCATCTGCGGAAAAGATGGGGCTGACAAATGAGGGGCTTGACAGACAGCACTGAGGACCAACTCTATTGTTTTGCTCTGCTGCCCTCTGTCAGAAGCCTGGAAGGCTTCCCTTCTTAATGACTCTCCTATGCTGTCCTCTTAACTCCCTCCTATATCTTGCTACAGCTTTGGTACGGACCAATGCTTCTCCACCTTGGGGACACACTGGAATCACCCAATGAGCTTTTAAAAAATGATGCCTGGAACGAACCTCCAGAACTCTGACTTTTCTTTGGGGGAGAGGGGTGATTCTGGGATGCAGCCTGGGCATCAGAGTCTTTTAAAAAGCTCCCTAGGTGGTTCTAATGGGCAGTCGGGGCTAAGAACCATTAGTTTAACTTTTTCTTAAAGGGCCACACAGTCGATATTTGGGGCTTTTGGCTGAACAGTTTCTGTTGCAACATCTCCGCTGTTGTAATGATAAAGCAGGCAAAGACAGTCTATAAACTAAAGAGCACGGCTGTGTTCCAATAAAACTTTATTTATAAAAAGAAGCTGCTGGTAGGCTGTAGTTTACCAGTCCTTGGTTTAGACTGCTGTTTCTCAGACTTTGGAGTGTATCAGAATCACCTGGAGAGTTTGTTAAAAATGCAGATTGTCAAAAAACAATTTTGGATTCAGCTGGTCTGGGGTGAGTCTGAGAATCAGCATTTCTACCAAGTTCCCAGGTGCTGATGCTGCCGGTCCTGGGACCACACTTTGAAAACCCCTGGTTTACACACTCACCATTTATTATTCAGACATTGCAATTGTGTTGTAATTGGTGTCTCTGGCCCAATTAAGATTGCCTTCTTGCTGTTGAGCATCCACACCATTACCAGGTTGACATTTTTACAGTGCAAATCTAAGCATATCATGATCCTTCTTTAAAACCCTTCAGGGCTTCCCACTGCTCACAGGAAAAATCTTCCGAACTCCTTTACATGGGATGTGCGATTTTGTGCTGGTGAACCTGTCTGTGTTCGTTTCCCATCCCTTGTGCACTGATCGTTCCAGTACTTGAACAGATCAGGCTATGCCATGCTGTTTCACACCTTCATGCTTTTGCGACTACTCTGTCCCCTGCCTGGAATGCTCTCCTTGGCACTGCCTATCTGGAACACTCTTCCTCAGTCTTTTAAGACTCAGCTCAAGTGACCTCTCATCTAAGGTGTCCTTCCTGAGCCCCACTTCCAGCCCAGGTGAATAGACCACACCCTCTTTTGTGCCTCTAACATGCAATGGTTTTCAATCAATGCATCTTCAACGCCTTTTTGAGCATCTGTCTCATTTACTAGACAGCAATTTCCTTGAGGGCATGAATCATGTCTTATTGATTTCTCTGTAACAGTCCCTGATTCATAGAAGTTGAGGAATGTTGAACAGAAGAATAGATGAATGAATAAGTGAGTTTATTTTGGCACCATTTCAAGCAGCTGTGATGATGATGTTAAAGAAGAGAGTGTGTCAGGACAGGGAGAGATGAAACAGCTGAACGAATCAGGGCGTGTGCTCACGGGGTGAGCTATTAGAGTCTGAAATTGTGAGGTCAGGCAGACCAGGGGATGAAAAGGTCCCAAGTGTGGTCCTGGGTGTGGGCAGCTGAAGTGGATGGAGATGAAATCAAGGAAATGAGGGAAGCTACAGGTTGGCTGTGAACTCGTCCAGGGAAATGGCAGGAATCCAGGTGCAGAGAACTGTCAGGAGATAGCAATGAGTTGGGAAAGAGGGTAGGATAGCTAGGAAGCAGGAGCCTCGAAAGAGCATTGCTGGGTAGCAGAGCTGTCTGAATATCCCCGGAGTGATGGAGCCAGATGTCCTGAGCTGCTGCTGGGTAGTGGGCTGGGGGTGAACCCCCCCAGACCGTGCCCCTGTAGCACTGGGCATCAAGCATTGCATGGGCTTGTGACCCTCAGTGGTCAGCCCCTGGACAGATCAGGATCCACAGCCAACTCCTGGTTCTCTCTCCTCCCCAACCTTTGCTCCAGATCAACTCCTCCAGCTGATCCTGCAAGGCTGGAAGTCCTACAGTGGGAGCTTGTATTACTTTTCTCATGTCAAGAAGACTTGGCAGGAGGCTGAGCAGTTCTGTGTGTCCCAGGGAGCCCACCTGGCCTCGGTGACCTCTGAGGAGGAGCAGGTCAGAGCTGTGGGCTTGGGGTGGTGCTGCTGGGGTTGATGTGGCATCAGGGACTTTGGTGCTTTGGCCTTCCCCCTCTTGGAGTGGGCATGGCAGAGATCTTCATGCCTCCTCTGTCAGTCAGGGAGCAAATATTTATTGAATTGTGATGAGCATCTTGCTCTGGACGTACAAGCACTGACAGCAAACCCCAATGTCCTCAGTGAATGAGGGAGACACCCAGAGGAGTCAGCAGAGAGGAAGGGCAGAGGGTGGTGGCACCAGGTGACTGCCCTTAATGTGTCAGGTGCAACCTTCCCTCCCCATTCCCTCATTTTCCTCACAGTCTTCCTCTCTAGTTGTCAATCTTGATTTTAATGTCAGTTCATCTGATGGCTATGGAGGGCCCATGAGCGGAAGATGCAGGCTTCTTGGGAAGACAAGACACACATATGAGTTTGAGGACCACCAAAGGCAATAGAGGCCCAGAGTGGCCCATATGCCGAAGGTTCTTATCAGAAGTTACTAGGGTTATTGACAAGGGCCCACTGTATGTTTGGTCAAATTTGGTCAAATTACAGACCTGTAATGTTTGGTCAAATTTGGTCAAATTACAGACCTGTCCAACCCTTGTGATTCTCCTGAGACTGTTCTTGTCTGTCCGTCAAAGGACATGCTATTTTGTAAAACACATCTTCTTAAAAAAACTGTGACCAGATCTGTCTTTGCCCCAGTAAGGCCACACTCCTCACCAGGTCAACATGGGAGAGCTGGACTTCCCTGAGGTGACCTGGCTGCTGCCCTAGATCTGGAAAACCATGGAACGCATAGGGAGGGGGCCCAGCTCCTGGAAAGTGGGCGTCATGTCCCTGGGACTAGGGAGGGCGTGGCTTGGACTCCTCTTCCACGCGGCCTGGTGAACAAGCTTCTCACACAAGGTCACACGACCCTGCCTTTCCTCCACAGGCATTTCTGATACAGTTCACGAGTGCCTCTTACCACTGGATTGGCCTCACTGACAGCGGTTTGCAGGGCTTCTGGCGCTGGGCGGATGGCACACCCTTCAATAGTGCCAGGAGCAGTGCGTGAGTCCAGCCACTGTCTGGTGCCGTCCCAGGCACTGTCTTGGGCAGGTCTGGCTAGAGACTCTGTCCTGTGTGTGTATCCCTGCCCATGAAGTGTTAGTGTTCTGTGTGATATATGTGTATGATGTGTGTGTGTGATGTGTGTATGAAGTGTGTGTATATATGATTGTGTGGGTGATGTGTGTGTGTGTGTGTATGATGTGTGTGGTGTGTGTATGATGTGTGTGTACACCAGCATAGCTGTGATCCTCGCCTGGACCCCTAAACGGGGGCGTCAGAACAGGACAGGTCCTGGGGCTGGCAGGCAGCCTATGAGTGGGTATTTCTGTTTTGTTGTGTTTTGTTTGTTTTTGCCTATCCTATACCCTACTACTTAGGCCTGGTCCCAAGGAGCTTTGCCCCCATCTGAAGGTATCTGAATATGAATTCTGGGTGGGGACTTGCAGCTTTAGACACCCTTCCCATCCCTCCATTCTCAGTAACTAAGGACAACTTCAGCAGAGCCATCCTGAGGGCACCACTGTCCCCATCCTGGGGCTACGAGGGTATTAGGGACCTGTGTCACTTCAGCTCCTTATGCCACAGCAGGGCAAAGGGACACTTCTTTCATCTAGCAGAATAAAGCCCTTTTGTTTCCAGGTTTTGGGACAAGAATCAGCCGGACAACTGGCTACACGAGAATGGACATACGGAAGACTGTGTTCACATGCAGCGGAAGTGGAATGACATGTACTGTACCGCCCTCTACCAGTGGGTCTGCAAGAAGCCCGTGGGCCAGATGTAGCCTGAAGGCAGGCGGAGCTGAGCCCCTTCTCCAGGATGCCTTGGGAGCCTCTGAACTCAGCTTGCTCTCTGGGGCCTTCCATTTGGCCTTTGTTTCTCCTGCCCTGTCCTTTTGAAAAAATCTTTCCAACATGTTTACCTCATGTGACCCAGCACAAGCGATATCTCCTCAAGGCAAGAGCCTAGTTTTGCCTCTGTATCTCCCTTGGCAACCAGCACAGGCCTGTCAGACAGCAGGTCCTCAATAAATACTCGTATGAACTAAAGTTTGGACTTGTCTCTGTGACAGCTGCCAGGCTTGCTTCTCCCTGCCTTGGTTCTCCTTCCCTCGGGGTACCTTCTGTCTTGAAACAGGCATATCTTGTTTAAGGGCTTTATAGCTAGGAACTTCCAGTTGGTTTGTTGAAAACAGCAGAGGTTTAACACAAACTACAGGGACTTGGTAGGGGTACAAATTCCCAGGTGTTCTCTGTACTTTCTTTGGGGCTGGAGTTGGATTTTTCCAGCCCTTTAAATAACTCCAAAAACTCATTTCTCTTGGGTTGCTGGCTTTATCTTGTCTTTGGACTTTGGACTTTTAACCCTCAGAGCCATTTCTCTGACTCTTCCTGTCCCCATTCACCCTTCCAGGGACTCAGCTTTCTGCCAGCTCAACTTAGAATGAGAATTTCTAGACCAATTTTATTTTGCCTCAAATACTGGAATCCCATCCTAGGCCTGCCCAGGGAATGCTATGCAAAGTTCTGGAGCTCTTTCTCTTCATTACTCTCCTTTCCACTCTGCTCCCCAATTCTGGAATGCTCAGCCTCCCCAAACTCCCATCTTTTTCTCCTCAGCTTAGTGAGACTGCCGCGCCCTGTGTGGC
>NW_006780322.1:2774192-2817489 GCF_000442215.2 Lipotes vexillifer
GCATTGTGGTCTGGAAAAATCCTCCAGGAAGAAATCCAGGCAGGGTCTTGGGCTCATCCAGTCAAATCCTGGTTTTGCTCTGCCTGTTATCCGATGTCTGAAAACAATAGTTGCATGTATTTTGTCCAGTTTTTAGGTTGCTTACAGCAGAAGGGCTGGTCCAGTGACTCCATCATGACCAGAATTAGAAACCTGTTCTTTTATGACATCTTTGGCTGAACTGGACTTTAATCCGTTTGTATTCATTTTTTTCTTTTGGCTTTTCCTTTGGCTTTTTCTTTTATGGTTTCTTCGCTATTTTTTTTTTTTTAACATCTTTATTGGAGTATAATTGCTTTACATTGTTGTGTTAGTTGCTGCTGTATAACAAAGTGAATCAGCTATACCTATACATATATCCCCATAAGCCCACCCTCCTGCGTCTCCCTCCCACCCTCCTTATCCCATCCCTCTAGGTGGTCACAAAGCACTGAGCTGATCTCCCTGTGCTAGGCAGCTGCTTCCCACTAGCTATCTATTTTACATTTTGTAGTGTATATATGTCCATGCCACTCTCTCACTTCGTCCCAGCTTACCCTTCCCCCTCCGCGTGTCCTCAAGTCCATTCTCTACGTCTGCATCTTTATTCCTGTCCTGCCCCTAGGTTCTTCAGAACCATCATTTTTTTTTTTTGATTCCATATATATGTGTTAGCATATAGTATTTGTTTTTCTCTTTCGGACTTACTTCACTCTGTATGACAGACTCTAGGTCCATCCACCTCACTACAAATAACTCAGTTTTGTTTCTTTCTATGGCTGAGTAATATTCCATTGTATATATGTGCCACATCTTCTTTAACCATTCGTCTGTCGATGGACCCTTAGGTTGCTTCCATGTCCTGGCTATTGTAAATAGAGCTGCAATGAACATTGTGGTACATGACTCTTTTTGAATTATGGTTTTCTCAGGGTATATGCCCAGGAATGGAATTGCTGTGTTGTATGGTAGTTCATTTATAGTTTTTTAATGAACCTCCATACTGTTCTCCATAGTGGCTGTATCAATTTACATCCCCACCAACAATGCAAGAGGCTTCCCTTTTCTCCACACCCTCTCCAGCATTTATTGTTTGTAGATTTTTTGATGGTGGCCATTCTGACTGGTGTGCGGTGATATCTCATTGTAGTTTTGATTTGCATTTCTCTAATGATTAGCGATATTGAGCATTCTTTCATGTGTTTGTTGGCAATCTGTATATCTTCTCTGGAGAAATGTCTATTTAGGTCTTCTGCCCATTTTTGGATTGGGTTGTTTGTCTTTTTGATGTTGAGCTGCATGAGCTGCTTGTATATTTTGGAGATTAATCCTTTGTCCGTTGCTTCATTTGCAAATATTTTCTCCCATTCTGAGGGTTGTCTTTTCGTCTTGTTTATGGTTTCCTTTGCTGTGCAAAAGCTTTGAAGTTTCATTAGGTCCCATTTGTTTATTTTTGTTTTTATTTCCATTTCTCTAGGAGGTGGGTCAAAAAGGATCTTGCTGTGATTTATGTCATAGAGTGTTCTGCCTATGTTTTCCTCTAAGAGTTTGATAGTTTCTGGCCTTACATTTAGGTCTTTAATCCATTTTGAGCTTATTTTTGTGTATGGTGTTAGGGAGTGATCTAATCTCATACTTTTACATGTACCTGTCCAGTTTTCCCAGCACCACTTATTGAAGAGGCTGTCCTTTCTCCACTGTACATTCCTGCCTCCTTTATCAAAGATAAGGTGACCATATGTGCATGGGTTTATCTCTGGGCTTTCTATCCTGTTCCATTGATCTATATTTCTGTTTTTGTGCCAGTACCATACTGTCTTGATTACTGTAGCTTTGTAGTATAGTCTGAAGTCTGGGAGCCTGATTACTCCAGCTCCATTTTTCTTTCTCAAGATTGCTTTGGCTATTCGGAGTCTTTTGTGTTTCCATACAATTTGTGAAATTTTTTGTTCTAGTTCTGTGAAAAATGCCAGTGGTAGTTTGATAGGGATTGCATTGAATCTGTAGATTGCTTTGGGTAGTAGAGTCATTTTCACAATGTTGATTCTTCCAATCCAAGAACATGGTATATCTCTCCAACTGTTTGTATCATCTTTAATTTCTTTCATCGGGGTCTTATAGTTTTGCGCATGCAGGTCTTTTGTCTCCTTAGGTAGGTTTATTCCTAGATATTTTATTCTTTTTGTTGCAATGGTAAATGGGAGTTTTTCCTTAATTTCTATTTCAGATTTTTCATCATTAGTGTATAGGAAGGCCAGAGATATCTGTGCATTAATTTTATATCCTGCTACTTTACCAAATTCATTGATTAGCTCTAGTAGTTTTCTGGGAGCATCTTTAGGATTCTCCATGTATAGTATCATGTCATCTGCAAACAGTGACAGCTTTACTTCTTCTTTTCCGATTTGGATTCCTTTTATGTCTTTTTCTTCTCTGATTGCTATGGCTAAAACTTCCAAAACTATGTTGAATAATAGTGGTGAGAGTGGACAGCCTTGTCTTATTCCTCATCTTAGTGGAAATGGTTTCAGTTTTTCACCATTGAGAATGATGTTGGCTGTGTGTTTGTCATATATGGCCTTTATTATGTTAAGGTAAGTTCCCTCTGTGTCTATTTTCTGGAGAGGTTATATCATAAATGGGTGTTGAATTTTGTTGAAAGCTTTCTCTGCATCTATTGAGATGATCATATGGTTTTTCTCCTTCAATTTGTTAATATGGTGTATCACATTTACTGATTTGCATATATTGAAGAATCCTTGCATTCCTGGGATAAACGCCCCTTGATCATGGTGTATGATCCTTTTAATGTGCTGTTGGATTCTGTTTGCTAGTATTTTGTTGAGGATTTTTGCAGCTATGTTCATCAGTGATATTGGTCTGTAGTTTTCTTTTTTTGTGACATCTTTGTCTGGTTTTGGTAACAGGGGGATGGTGGCCTCGTAGAATGAGTTTGAGAGTGTTCCTCCCTCTGCTATATTTTGGAAGACTTTGAGAAGAATAGGTGTTAGCTCTTCTCTAAATGTTTGATAGAATTTGCTTGTGAAGCCATCGGGTCCTGGACTTTTGTTTGTTGGAAGATTTCTAATCACAGTTTCAATTTCAGTGCTTGTGATTGGTCTGTTTGTATTTTCTATTTCTTCCTGGTTCAGTCTTGGAAGTTTATGCTTTTCTAAGAATTCGTCCATTTCTTCCAGTTGTCCATTTTATTGGCATATGGTTGCTTGTAGTAATCTCTCATGATCCTTTGTATTTCTGCCATGTCAGTTGTTACTTCTCCTTTTTCATTTCTAATTCTGTTGATTTGAGGCTTCTCCCTTTTTTTCTTGCTGAGTCTGGCTAATGGTTTATCAACTTAGTTTAGCTTCTCCAAGAGCCAGCTTTTAGTTTTATTGATCTTTGCTATCATTTCCTTCCTTTCTTTTTTGTTTATTTCTGATCTGATCTTTATGATTTCTTTCCTTCTGCTAACTTTGGGGGTTTTTTGTTCTTCTTTCTCTAATTGCTAGGTGTAAGGTTAGATTGTTTATTTGAGATGTTTCTTGTTTCTTGAGGTAGGATTGTACTGCTATAAACTTCCCTCTTAGAACTGCTTTTGCTGCATCCCATAGGATTTAGGTCGTCGTGTTTTCATTGTCATTTGTTTCTAGTTATTTTTGGATTTCCTCTTTGATTTCTTCAGTGATCTCTTGGTTATTAAGTAGTGTAGTTGTTTAGCCTCCATGTGTTTGTATTTTTTACAGGTTTTTTCCTGTAATTGATATCTAGTCTCATAGTGTTGTGTTTGGAAAAGATACTTGATATGATTTCAATTTTCTTAAATTTACCAAGGCTTGATTTGTGACCCAAGGCATGATCTATCCTGGAGAATGTCCCATGAGCACTTGCGAAGTATGTGTATTCTGTTGTTTTTGCATGGAATGTCCTATAAATATCAATTAAGTCCATCTTGTTTAATGTATTTTTTTTTTTTTTTTTTTTGCGGTACGTGGGCCTCTCACTGTTGTGGCCTCTCCCGTTGCAGAGCACAGCATCGGCAGGCGGACTCTCAACCACTGTGCCATCAGGGAAGCCCCTAATGTATCTTTTAAAGCTTGTGTTTCCTTATTTATTTTCACTTTGGATGATCTGTCCATTGGTGAAAGTGGGGTGTTAAAGTCCCCTACTATGACTGTGTTACTGTCGATTTCCCCTTTTATGGCTGTTAGTATTTGCCTTATGTATTGAGGTGCTCCTCTGTTGGGTGCATAAATATTTACAATTGTTATATCTTCTTGTATTGATCCCTTGATCATTATGTAGTGTCCCTGTCTCTTGTAATAGTCTTTATTTTAAAGTCTATTTTGTCTGATATGAGAATTGCTACTCCAGCTTTCTTTTAATTTCCATTTGCATGGAATATCTTTTTCCATTCCCTCACTTCAGTCTGTATGTGTCCCTAGATCTGAAGTGGGTGTCTTGTAGACAGCATATACACAGTATACCACATCTTCTTAAGCCAATTGTCTATTGATGAATACTTACAAGTTTCTTGATTGCATCGTTCCCATGAGTTCTCATTTTCTTTTATGAGAACCACATTGCTTTAATTATTGTAGTTTTATAATACGTTTTGTTATCCAGTAGGGCGAGCCCCCCCTTTAACTTTTTCAAAAATTTTTAGATCCGTTTGTGGGCGGGGCTTGGTTATTGGTGGATTTCACTAAAGGACATAAGGTGGTTAGCTGGATTTTTCACTGGAGCATCCCTGCTGCAGTTAATCCAATGGCCGTGGAGGGGTCTTCAGAAAGGAATTCCCCAAACATTTGGGAAATAGAAGCTCAACTGCCAGCATTTCCGCAGAGGGGAAAGGGGTCTAGGCATCTCACTCTTTGGCACAGAGATGGCCCCTGAGTGCCCCTGCTTTCAGTCTGGCTGTGCAGACCTCTCTGGATATAAACTGCCCTTCCTCAGTGCAGGGGATTGCCTAGTTACAGGAGGTGGAGGAGGGGATGTGTAAGTTCTAAATGGTCTTCATAAAACTTTCAACTGATTCTCCAATTTTTAGTCTGCCCTGCACCCCTCCCTTCAGAGGTAACTGCTACTTCAGAGTTGTGAACTTACTGGGGTTGTCCTCATTTTTATTCACTTTACTCATTAGTGGCAGTTTGAGTTCCATTTTCTCAGTTCTGCTGATTCAGTTACCACTCATCCACCCACTACCAGCTTCCCAGTTTTGTTGAAATTTCTTATCTGTTGATTTTTCTTCCATTCTCTTTGTCATTGTGGGTGTTTCTTATTTTTATTCCTTTACTGTCATTATAGTAGATTTTCAAAGAAAATAGACATGAATGTGGGCATTGAATCTACCTCTTTCAACAGAAAACTCATTATATTCTCTAATAGGATATTATAGTATTAAGGAAAGCTATTAATTTTGCATATTTATCATATATAAAACATGTTATTGAATACGTATGTAAGAACTCTAGTTGTTTCTTTTTTCTAGTTCATTGCATTGGGTTTCTGGATGAAAAACATTATTTGCAAGTAATGATAACTGCAATTGTACTTTTCTGGAATTTATACCTTATTTCTTTTTCTTTTGTTACTGTATTGGTAAGACCTCCAGAAAAATGTTAACTAGTATTAGTGATGGCTGGCATGCTTGTGCTGTTCCTGACATTAATATGACTATTTCCAGTTTTACACTAAGTAGTTTGTTGTTGATTTCTGATAACTACCTTTTATAAAGTGAAGGAAATTTCCTTTAATTCGAAATAACCAGAGGTTATCTAAATTAAGGATGGATACTGAATTTTGTCAAATGGGTTTTCAGCATATACCAAAATATTAATTAAAATCTTATCCTTTTGGGAATTGCCTGGCGGTCCGGTGGTTAGGACTCCGTGCTTCCACTGCAGGGGGCACGGGTCTGATCCCTGGTCTGGGAACTAAGATCCCGCATGCTGCGCAGTGTGGCCAAAATAAATAAGTAAATAAATAAACCATTAAAAATCTTATCCTTTTATATGTTAGTATAATAAATTACATTAGTAATTTCCTAATGATCAATTATCTTTGTAGCTTTTGAATAGAAACCTATTTGGTTATAGTATTATTTTAATATATTGCTAGATTTGATTTCCTGATAGTTGATTCCTTGGTATTTTGCAGCTATAGCAATATAGATATATATAGAGATGGGTTTATTGTTTTATTTGTATGCATTTCTTTCTTTTAGGGTTTTCCTAGCTTACACAAAGAAAAGTAGAAGCCAGTATTAAATAATATGTCCCACTTTCTTAGAATTTACTGAGAGTTTCCTTGTGACCCAGTGTACGTTCACTTTTTATAAATGTTCCATAGGCATATTTGTTAGACTAGACTTGTAATTTTCATTATTCAGATAGTCTATATCCTCATTTATGTTCTGTCTACTCAGCCTATAAATTTCTCTAAGAGGATTTTAACTCTCCCATGTTTAACATTTATCTATGGTTATCCACATTTATCTATGCTTTGCCACATTCTCAGATTTCTAATAGCTTTTTTTAAAAAATTAATTAATTTATTTTATGGCTGCGTTGAGTGTTCATTGCTGCACGGGCTTTCTCTAGTTGCAGCGAGCAGGGGCTACTCTTTGCTGTGGTGTGCGGGCTCCTTCTCATTGTGGTGACTTCTCTTGTTGCGGAGCACCAGCTCTAGGCGTGCACACAGGCTCAGTAGTTGTGGCACATGGACTTAGTTGCTCTGCAACATGTGGGGTCTTCCTGGACCAGGGCTTGAACCCGTATCCCCTGCATTGACAGGCGGATTCTTAACCACTGTGCCACCAGGGAAGCTGCCCTCTAATAGCTTTTGATTTAGGTATTTCAGTGTTACTTTGCTTAATGTCTAAAAAATTCATCACCATTGGGATGTCCCGGGTGGTCCAGTGGTTAAGACTCCACAGTCCCAATGCAGGGGGCATGGGTTCGATTACAGGTTGGGGGACTAAGGTCCCACATGCCGCATGGCTTGGCCAAAAAAAAAAAATCGCAACCATTACATATACTTGAAGAATTTTACTTTTTATCCGTATTCATTCAATCAAGGATTATTTATTGTGCTTCCACTATGTACCAAACACTCTTCTAGGTTTTGGGGATTCAACAGCAAACCAAACAGATAAAAATTCCAGCCTTCATGAAGCCGGCATTGCAGTAGGGAGGAGAGGTGGTTAGGACATCTGCCCCCTTCTCAGAGCCACAGGAAGGAGTCCTGTGGTGCTTGAAACCTGGGGCTGGGGACCTTCTGGAGTAGCAGCTGCTCACCCAGCCCTCCATGGTCTGTGGTCTAGAGCTAACAGAACAGGAACTGGTAAACCTGAAGGACTCTCTCCTGCTCACATTCCAGGGTCAGTTCTCATGCCCAGGCTGGCCCCTTCTCTCCTCTAGAGGAGGTTCTGAAAGCTGCAGTCTCCCCAAGAAAGAGAAAGGCAGAGGAATTCAGTTCTCTGCAGATGGAGCAGAGAGAATCTGGGGAGGCAGAGTGAATCCACAGTTGTCCTGGGGGAAGCAGTCAGCTTGTCACCCTGTCCCACTCTGCCTCCACTCAGATTGCATTGGTGGCAACAGCAGGCTGTGACAATTCCCGCCACCTGGGGTGTGCCCACAGCCTTGTCTCCCAGGGCCATGGTTTCCAGTCTCCCTCAGCAGGAGGACCCAACCTGATGAGGCTGGGGTCTGTCTACACGTTGTGATTTAGGGGACAGCCGGACTCTGGCATAGGGAGGGGAAGGCATAGACTTTTTGGCTGTCAAGAAATGACCTTCGAGGCCTAGTTTTCTAGAATAATTTCTCAGTCAGGAGGGAGAACGCATTCTGGAGGAAGATGGCACAGCATCTTGAGGATGGAGGTCACTAGTTTAGAGGAAAAGTTACCCCTACTTATTATAGTTGTAAACTCCAAGTGTCCTCTACCAACTAATGTCTCAGCCCTCCATGCTCCAGAACTCTTACAACACTTGCTCCCATGAGCAATGCCCAGATTTAGGCCTGGGCCTTGGCCAGGTCTCCCCGTAACCCTACACCATGCCTACTAGGAAGACCCTCTCTCTTTGTATTTTCTCACTTATAAGGGCCAGTTATAAATGGCTCTACCTCAATCTGCTACTAGCAATTCCTGCAGCTCAAAGCCAAACACCCCCAAGGACCCGCACTGCCAATGAAGGCTCCAGGCCTCGGTTAGAGTCACAGAAGAGTGAGGAGTTATGGGCTGCTTTTTGGGGGTGGTGGTGGTGATTTAGGGTAGAACAAGGGGCTGCCAGCTGGGCCTCAGGAAGGCTTCTTCCTGCAGGGCAAGTGTCCACGCAGCAGGGTATCCACAGCACAGCTGTGCCCCTCAGATCCCCTCACCCTCCCCCAAAGCAGTCTGGATCCCACTTCCTCTCGAACCTCCCAGAGCCCTGCTTTTGTTGCAATCTTACCCTTCTATCTGACGAGAACTTCCCAGTCTCAGCTGTATAGATCCCAGGACCAGGAATCTAGGCCCTCTTCAAGGTGGTTCCACCGAGCCTCTCACAGCATCCTCGCTGTAGGGTCACTGGAACCGAGCCCTGGGCCTCAGTGCCCCTCAACCAGCTCTGACTGCAGTTCCTGCACTGTTGCTCAGAACATCCCTCTGCCTGGGTCACTTAAGATTTGTCTGTGTAATAGCCGAGTTTCTGGACATTCCATCTGGTTCATAAATCATCATTGCTGTTCTCACCGTCACTTCCAATGGGGTGGGAGTTACACGAGGCAAGAGAAGTTCGTGGTTGTAGACCCAGGCTCTGTGGCCAGACTCTCTGGGTCCAGTCTCAGCTTTGCCCCTTTTTGCCCCTGCGAAAGCAGGTTACCTGACTTTTGTGTCTCAATTTCTTCTTCTGTGAGTAAATGAGAATCCCTCACTCTTGGGGCTGTTGTGTGAATTTAGAAAATTAGCACATATGATGAGCTTAGAATAGTGCATGGCACCGAGATCCCACTGTATAAGCCTTAGCTGTTATTGTTACACCAATTGCCTGATGGACTCCTCACTACAACTCTGAGGAAGCTTCTATTATAATCTCTGCTTTATAGATGGCAAGGTGAGGCCTAGAGTTTGGATGACTCACTCAAAAGTCCTAGGAACCCGTGTGCTTCAGAAGCTCTTCCCCTCTGAGCCACGATGAACCCCTGGGCCCTGCTTAAGTCTCAGCTCTCCCGTGTGACCCCACAGGCCCTAAGCTTCCATCCACCCCTTTGCGAGGCTGCCAGGCACCTTTGGCATCTTGTCAGAGCTCCAGGCTATGGCTGTGGCCTTAGCCCAGCAGCACAAAGGAGAAGGGCACGAGTTGAGGGTCCCTGTGGGGAAATGACCTTAAAGCAGCTTCCTGGGGACACAGCCTGTGGGTCTGTTCCTCTTCACCGCTGCTGGTGGAAAAGCACTTCTGACCCACTGTTACCTCTGCTAAAGATGTGGCCAAGAAGTTAACCCCAGCTCATGGCCAGGGGGTGGAGGAGGAGCTCAAGGGAGGTGAGGTGTGGGGCACAGGGAGCAGGACCTTGGGAGAGGAGCAGGGCCCGGGTGCTGGGGCACCAGGCTAACCGGAGGCACAGGGCTGGGCCCGGAGCCCTTGGGATGGGGGCCACTCAGACCTCGAGGAAAAAGGACTGCCACGGAGACGGCAAACCTGAGCTCTCGGCTCAGCTCTGCCACTGACCAGCAGCGTGACCTTGGCTGGGTACTCAACTTCTCTGGCATTGATTTTCCCACTTGTACATCGGAGTAAAGTCTAAGTCCCAAGAATGTGGTGAGATAGAATAATATATACTATGTAATAAATAATATGTAATAATAATAGACATTTATGTGAAAATGAATACTGATATGAAATTGCCAAATTGATTTGGATAGGCATTCTGGACAATGCAAACATGTCCCTTTATAGTTTTTGATCCTTTTAAAATGTCATTCTTTGCCTTCTCTTACTAAAGCTGGTTTTCGCCGCTCTCTCATGTCTTGACTGAGCTAAGGAGATTAAGGGAACTGTGTCTGAGCCACGATCTGGCTGGTGTGGTAGAGGCTTCCAAGCACCCACGATGGGTGTTCCCATCAGCAGGAGAGGGTGTTCTTCTCGGCTGGGTCCCAGGGTAACGAATAGGCAAAGACTGATGAGGTGAACCTGCTGGGGCAATTTCTCTGTCTCGGGGTGGAAGATAATGTGGACCAGACTGTCCTCATTCCCTTCTCCAGGGTGCTTTTCTGCGTTGCAGAGGCAGGAAGGCCGAAGCTCCATTTCCCAGAACCCCTTGTACCCATGGCTCTGGATGTCAGTTAAGATAATTTAGTTAGGGCTTCCCTGGTGGCTCAGTGGTTAAGCATCTGCCTGCCCGTAGGGGACACAGGTTTGAGCCCTGGTCCGGGGAGATCCCACATGCTGCAGAGCAACTAAGCCCGTGCACCACAACTACTGAGCCTGCGCTCTAGAGTCGGCGAGCCACAATACTGAGCCCACGTGCCACAACTACTGAAGCCCGTGGGCCTAAAGCCCATGCTCCACAACAAGAGAAGCCACTGCAGTGAGAAGCCTGCGCACCACAACGAAGAGTAGCCCCCGCTCACTGCAACCAGAGAAACCATGTGCAGCAACGAAGACCCAGTGCAGCCAAAAATAAATAAATAAATTTATTTTAAAAAAATGATTTAGTTAGAAACAGGTGTGTGAGATTGCCAGCATGGAAGTGAGGCAGAGCGCCCCTCCCTGTCCTACCACCTGTTTCTTGTGGACATGCCAGGGCATGGAAAATTGGGGTTTCTCTGCAGCAGTCTCCCGGGCGCCTCCTCCAGCTTCGGAGGCTTGAGTGGCAGCTGCAGGGGCAGGGACTCCCTGCTGCCTGGCTGCTGCTTTGGTGGTGTGTCCTTGGACTCAGAGCCCTCCTGCTTCTCCCACCCTCCCACTGATTGTGTAAGCACCTTTATAAATCCCTGAATTAAACCCCTTGGCATCTGCTTGGAATACCCAGAAGAGTTTTTGACCCTAGAAGAGTTTTCTGGACCTCGACTGGTGCAAGTGGCCTGAGGACTTTGCTGCTGTGAAGGTGATCCCTGCCGGACACCAGCCACGGCAGAAGCCTCAAACGGGACAGCTCCATTTTGGGAAATGACACCCAGGGGCGATGATGAAGGAGCAATGATTTGGAAGGAATCTAAATCCCTGAGTGACCATGAGGGGCAGAGATGCACTACTGACCTCCACGTTTCACACTGTTAGAGGCGAGAGAAATAAACTTTTTGTTCATCAGGCCATTGCATTATTGCGTGATGGAAAGGTCAAACTGGTGTATGTAATTGCTCTCCCTCAGAACAGATGGCTCAGTTGAGGAATCAAACAGCCAAGGGGCCAGAAAATTATAGTTGGAGTTGATGGAGGGGAGCAGGTCTGAAAGAATAAAGTCTGGGTTTCTCACACTGGGTTCCTGATGCACACCAGCTTGCCCACTCGAGCTTTTGGCAATAAAATAATGTCGGTGATGTTCTTTTCGATGCCCAAGGAAAGTTAAGTAAAGGGGTAAACCATCTCCATTTTAAGTTTCATCCCCACACACCTGGCTCTTGCAGCCTTCTCTCTGCCTGTCAGCAGACAGCACCAAATGAACTCAGAGCACATAAAGTTATTTTCCTCCTTTAAAAAATATATTTTAAAAATTATAAAAGTAATTTCATGCTATGAAAATGCAAGCAACACAGAAGATGGGATTCACAGATCAAAGCTCCCCATTCCCAGGCCCACTGCTCAGGGGAACCCCAGTTAAGCATTTGGTGTGTCCTTTTCCCCTCGCCCTGCCCTTGAAGGCAGTTGCCATGGAGATGGGGCTGAGGAGGTGGCTGGTGTGGCTAGGAAATTAGTTCTATGTGGGAACCGAGCAAATAAGTAACCAGAGTGAAGTTTCTCACTGTTGAAGAAGGGAATTAAGGGGGAAACTAGAGAGAAACCTGAGGTATTGGATTGGAACTGGAGGTATTAGTGTGAACTCATGCTTTTTAAATATATCTGTCCATCTATATACAGAGATAGATACGGCTGTATGTGTGTGTATGCTTCTATGCATGCATACATCTATTTCCTGTCTGCAAAAAGAGCCTAGAAGTAATGACATCCCAAAAGGAATGAACATCCAAACTTGGTTTCTAAATCCTATCTTCCACTAAGAAGAGAATTGACCCATTTCAGGGCAGGGGCTAGGAGAATTCGGGATGAGCCTGAAACATGTTGTCTTTTTGGCACAAGTAAGTGCTCAAAGAATGAAGGGGTCATGTCAAAAGTACAGAGGAGCCAGTTTGAAGGGGCTCCCACAGGCCAAATCTGGGACAATATGAGCATTAAAATAAATGATATGAATGAATTACATCTTATTGAATAAAATAGAAATTCATGAGCTCATGCTGACATAACACAAAATGAAACACTTACTGGGGAGAAGCGAGAGCTCTTCCTCAAAGAGGATGCTGACCATTTGTCTGTTATCAGAGTGGCGGTTAATTCAGGCAGGAGTCAGTAATGGATACTAAGGATATCTCCTCACAAAATATTTATCAATTAAGAGGAAAAAAAAAAGTCAATTTATGGTGAAGGAACCTGGCAGACACCACCTTGACTGGGTGATCAAAGTTAACATTGCCAGCGGTGGGACAGGTCAACATCATGCCTCCTGATGTGAGGCACTGAGAAAAGCTCAGCATCTTTCCTATCGAGTCCCTGCCAAGAGGGCAGGACCTGGGTCTGGACATGAGGAAACACTGGACAGACCCAGGTTGAGGGACATCCTCCACACTGAAAGGCTTCTACTCTCTGAAACTGTCAAAGCCATGAAGACAGGACAAGACTAAGGAAAAGCTTTAGAAAAAGAAAAATGAAAACGGGAATACGCATAGAGAGAAAGGTAGTGGTGGAGCACATGTGAAAAAAGTTAAGTGGGAAATCTAGGTGAAGGGGATATAGGACCTTTTTGTTTCTGCTCTTGCAACTTTTATTTATTTCAAAATGGAATTGAAAATCGTTTTGTGTGTATCCATCAATTTTTTTTTTTTTTTTTTTTTGCGGTACGCAGGCCTCTCACTGTTGTGGCCTCTCCCGTTGAGGAGCACAGGCTCCGGACGCGCAGGCTCAGCGGCCACGGCTCACGGGCCCAGCCGCTCTGCGGCATGTGGGATCTTCCCGGACCGGGGCACGAACCCGTGTCCCCTGCATCGGCAGGCGGACTCTCAACCACTGCGCCACCAGGGAAGCCCCTATCCATCAATTTTTTTCTGGTAAACGTATATATGTTCGTATGTATATTTGCCTACACGTGTGTACACATGTCCAGACGCTCAGGTCCCAACTCAGATTGGTTGAGTCAGAATGTGGGGGACTGGTACCCGAGCAGGTGGATTTTTTTAAAACTCCCCAGGTGACTCCAGTGTGCAGCCGATTTGTGAGCCAGCGCTGTAATCCAGGCTTCACGGAAATCACCTGTGGGGCTTGTTGAGCGTCCTGGAGCGGTTTCCCCAGAGAGGGCGGGGCAGGTACGCAGGCGCGCAGGGGAATGGGGGCAGGTGGCCGGGCCGCCGCCGCCCCCGACCCCGCGTGGCCCCAGGTGCCCGCGCGGGAAGGCCCGGCCTACCGCCCCCGCGCGCCGCCATGGACGCCGCGCCGGCGCTCCTGAAGGCCCCACCGGCCGAGGTGCTGGACGACGTGCTGCGGGAGCAGTTCGGGCCGTTGCCCCAGTTGGCCGCCGTCTGCCGGCTCAAGCGGCTGCCGTCGGGCGGCTACTCGTCCACGGAGGACCTGCAGTTGGTGCTGGAGCGGCGGCGCGTGGCCAACGCCAAGGAGCGCGAGCGGGTGAGCGCCGGCCCCACGAGGTCCCTGTCCCGAGACCCGGCCGCCTTCCTCCCGGCTCCCCCCAGACCCGCCACCCATTTCGGACACCTCCGGGGGCTCGGGGCACCCACTCCCCGCCCGGGGGCCCGGGGCGACTTCGACCTCCCGAGGGCCGCTCGTGTTCGCCTCCACCCGCGCCGGGATGGCGCCTCACCTGCGACCCACCTGGACCGGTGCAGGAAGCGGGTCTGGGGAAGGCCGAGGGGTCCCCTGACCACTTCAGAAACGTCTCCCCCTGGCAGCCGCTTTGAACCCTCAGAGGCGGCAGTGCGCTTACGTCTCACTACCTCCTGCGCTGGGTGGGTGCTTGGGGTCCCCTTTTCCCAGCGCTCTGCCTCCAAGCACAAATAGGGCGAGGCACAGGGGGCCTAATGGAAGTTACTCTTTTCCTTACTTTAAACAAAGAATTTAAACAAAGCCTGGGTGTGCACCCAGACTCCCACTCAACCCCCTGGCGGGGGACAGAAAGTGGATCTTTCCCGCTCTGGCGGTTACGCGGTTAATCACCCGTGGGGATGGTCCCTCGGGCGGAGTCGGAGCGCCATCTACTGGTAGCTTTTAGTATTCCTAACTACACTCGGGCCCCCAAATTGTGAGATTCCGTCTCCTTTCCGCCCTTTGCAGTCTTTGGGTTGGGCTGCTGCAGAGGCTACCGAGAGAGGGAAGGGCGAGCGCTGGAAGGGGATGTGCGCACATTCCGGCCTGGAACTTGAGGAGGAAGTTCTGCTGGGGGCTGTTCCTGCACACTCCTTGGCCCTTTAGAAACGTAGCCCCAGCCAATCAACTCGGAGCTTTGTTTGGGTACGGGTGTGAGGAGAAAGGACCAAGCAGGTGTAGAAGGCTTAAGGGAAAGTTGGGAGCCCTTATGATAACCCTGTGATCTGATGTGTTGATGTGGCTCTCAAACGAGATTCGGATCCCATAGTTTGCATTTTAAGTTGGGCTTTCCCCACCAGGAAGGAATTGCTTTCTGCAGAGAAGAAAGGGTCCTGGTGTTACCCACTATTTTAAAACCAATGACCTTAGTCTGTATAAGGATGAAATTAGTACACCTGGAAGACAGAGAAATGACTAAATAGGGAACGGAAACACCCACAATGCAGATATAACTACCATGAACTATCATTCTTGTGTATATCCTCCTAGTCTTTTTTCTGCTTATATTTGTGCGTATTCATAATCTTACAAAATTGCGATGATTTAGTACAGATCTTTGTATTTTTTTCACTTAACGTTATCAAAAGCATTTCCTCATATTCTAAGCAGAGCAGCTTTTGAATGCATAGTCCAACATATAAATGGACTGTTACTTATTCAGTCTCCTAGTGTTGGGCATGTATGCTTTTTTGCAGCTTTTTACTGGTACATAGATCTATGCCCATGTCTGATAACTGCTTTAGAGCAAAACAGTAGAAGTGGAATTACTGGGATATAAACAGTCTTGTGACTTTTGATACAAGTTGTCCAATTGCTTTCTAGAAAAGTTTATTAATTTTTATCCCCTTTTGCAGGCTATAGGACTGTTCCCTTTTTCCATCCCCAATGCTGGGTATGATAATCAAAACAAAAATGTTACCACCTTGGTACATGAAAAATGGTATCTAATTTCTGTTTTAATTTGTAGTTCTTTGATGATTAAAGTTTAATATTTTCATAAGTTTATTGAAACTTATGACCAATAAACTTATGAAATACATTATGACCAATAAACTTATGAAATACATTATGACCAATAAACTTATGAAATACATTATGACCAATAAACTTATGAAATACATTCACTGTATTCTGCTGTGAATGGGCTGACTATGTCCTTTGCCCACTTTGATGTGGGGTAGGAGGGAGCTCTCAATATAAGTGAGTGAGTATATTGGCTTCATGATGTAGTGGGAACCGGTTCTTCGAGGGCCTGTGTCCTCGGGGCGGCGGGGGGGCGGGGCGTTGATCATCAGAATTCTAGACCTTCAGAGCCAAGGAATTAGACCCTGGAGATGAAGGAAAAAAGGCTCTTCATTCTACTTTTCTAGTCTTGCCAACGGGCGGACTCTCTGGACTCTATATCATCAACTCCGCTGGGAAAGAGGTTGAAGAGTTGCTCGCACAGACCTGAATAGACGAGTGTTTGTAGAGTTTATTCATTATCGTTAGTACAACTTATTGAAGACTTTCTGTGTGCCAGGAGGAAGTGTTTGGTGTGTAATTATGTCACTTAATCACCACAAAAAAAAGCCACACCACGACAAGGGGAGTATTTTCCACTTTGCAGGTAAACAGACCAAGGCTTGGCGATATGAACTATCCTACGGCAGGCGGACTCTCAACCACTGCGCCACCAGGGAAGCCCCTATCCATCAATTTTTTTCTGGTAAACGTATATATGTTCGTATGTATATTTGCCTACACGTGTGTACACATGTCCAGACGCTCAGGTCCCAACTCAGATTGGTTGAGTCAGAATGTGGGGGACTGGTACCCGAGCAGGTGGATTTTTTTAAAACTCCCCAGGTGACTCCAGTGTGCAGCCGATTTGTGAGCCAGCGCTGTAATCCAGGCTTCACGGAAATCACCTGTGGGGCTTGTTGAGCGTCCTGGAGCGGTTTCCCCAGAGAGGGCGGGGCAGGTACGCAGGCGCGCAGGGGAATGGGGGCAGGTGGCCGGGCCGCCGCCGCCCCCGACCCCGCGTGGCCCCAGGTGCCCGCGCGGGAAGGCCCGGCCTACCGCCCCCGCGCGCCGCCATGGACGCCGCGCCGGCGCTCCTGAAGGCCCCACCGGCCGAGGTGCTGGACGACGTGCTGCGGGAGCAGTTCGGGCCGTTGCCCCAGTTGGCCGCCGTCTGCCGGCTCAAGCGGCTGCCGTCGGGCGGCTACTCGTCCACGGAGGACCTGCAGTTGGTGCTGGAGCGGCGGCGCGTGGCCAACGCCAAGGAGCGCGAGCGGGTGAGCGCCGGCCCCACGAGGTCCCTGTCCCGAGACCCGGCCGCCTTCCTCCCGGCTCCCCCCAGACCCGCCACCCATTTCGGACACCTCCGGGGGCTCGGGGCACCCACTCCCCGCCCGGGGGCCCGGGGCGACTTCGACCTCCCGAGGGCCGCTCGTGTTCGCCTCCACCCGCGCCGGGATGGCGCCTCACCTGCGACCCACCTGGACCGGTGCAGGAAGCGGGTCTGGGGAAGGCCGAGGGGTCCCCTGACCACTTCAGAAACGTCTCCCCCTGGCAGCCGCTTTGAACCCTCAGAGGCGGCAGTGCGCTTACGTCTCACTACCTCCTGCGCTGGGTGGGTGCTTGGGGTCCCCTTTTCCCAGCGCTCTGCCTCCAAGCACAAATAGGGCGAGGCACAGGGGGCCTAATGGAAGTTACTCTTTTCCTTACTTTAAACAAAGAATTTAAACAAAGCCTGGGTGTGCACCCAGACTCCCACTCAACCCCCTGGCGGGGGACAGAAAGTGGATCTTTCCCGCTCTGGCGGTTACGCGGTTAATCACCCGTGGGGATGGTCCCTCGGGCGGAGTCGGAGCGCCATCTACTGGTAGCTTTTAGTATTCCTAACTACACTCGGGCCCCCAAATTGTGAGATTCCGTCTCCTTTCCGCCCTTTGCAGTCTTTGGGTTGGGCTGCTGCAGAGGCTACCGAGAGAGGGAAGGGCGAGCGCTGGAAGGGGATGTGCGCACATTCCGGCCTGGAACTTGAGGAGGAAGTTCTGCTGGGGGCTGTTCCTGCACACTCCTTGGCCCTTTAGAAACGTAGCCCCAGCCAATCAACTCGGAGCTTTGTTTGGGTACGGGTGTGAGGAGAAAGGACCAAGCAGGTGTAGAAGGCTTAAGGGAAAGTTGGGAGCCCTTATGATAACCCTGTGATCTGATGTGTTGATGTGGCTCTCAAACGAGATTCGGATCCCATAGTTTGCATTTTAAGTTGGGCTTTCCCCACCAGGAAGGAATTGCTTTCTGCAGAGAAGAAAGGGTCCTGGTGTTACCCACTATTTTAAAACCAATGACCTTAGTCTGTATAAGGATGAAATTAGTACACCTGGAAGACAGAGAAATGACTAAATAGGGAACGGAAACACCCACAATGCAGATATAACTACCATGAACTATCATTCTTGTGTATATCCTCCTAGTCTTTTTTCTGCTTATATTTGTGCGTATTCATAATCTTACAAAATTGCGATGATTTAGTACAGATCTTTGTATTTTTTTCACTTAACGTTATCAAAAGCATTTCCTCATATTCTAAGCAGAGCAGCTTTTGAATGCATAGTCCAACATATAAATGGACTGTTACTTATTCAGTCTCCTAGTGTTGGGCATGTATGCTTTTTTGCAGCTTTTTACTGGTACATAGATCTATGCCCATGTCTGATAACTGCTTTAGAGCAAAACAGTAGAAGTGGAATTACTGGGATATAAACAGTCTTGTGACTTTTGATACAAGTTGTCCAATTGCTTTCTAGAAAAGTTTATTAATTTTTATCCCCTTTTGCAGGCTATAGGACTGTTCCCTTTTTCCATCCCCAATGCTGGGTATGATAATCAAAACAAAAATGTTACCACCTTGGTACATGAAAAATGGTATCTAATTTCTGTTTTAATTTGTAGTTCTTTGATGATTAAAGTTTAATATTTTCATAAGTTTATTGAAACTTATGACCAATAAACTTATGAAATACATTATGACCAATAAACTTATGAAATACATTCACTGTATTCTGCTGTGAATGGGCTGACTATGTCCTTTGCCCACTTTGATGTGGGGTAGGAGGGAGCTCTCAATATAAGTGAGTGAGTATATTGGCTTCATGATGTAGTGGGAACCGGTTCTTCGAGGGCCTGTGTCCTCGGGGCGGCGGGGGGGCGGGGCGTTGATCATCAGAATTCTAGACCTTCAGAGCCAAGGAATTAGACCCTGGAGATGAAGGAAAAAAGGCTCTTCATTCTACTTTTCTAGTCTTGCCAACGGGCGGACTCTCTGGACTCTATATCATCAACTCCGCTGGGAAAGAGGTTGAAGAGTTGCTCGCACAGACCTGAATAGACGAGTGTTTGTAGAGTTTATTCATTATCGTTAGTACAACTTATTGAAGACTTTCTGTGTGCCAGGAGGAAGTGTTTGGTGTGTAATTATGTCACTTAATCACCACAAAAAAAAGCCACACCACGACAAGGGGAGTATTTTCCACTTTGCAGGTAAACAGACCAAGGCTTGGCGATATGAACTATCCTACAGAGTTTTGTAAAGCTAAATAGTAGAGTTGGGTTTTAAATCCTGATGTACTGACTCAGAGCTTTTAACCACTAGCCAGCCCGCCTCTACCTTGCAGTGGGGATGCTCTCAGAGGAAGAGAAGGAGGTCTGTGTGGACCTAGACACGCCTCCCAGTCCATCCATCCCTGCTGCCAGGTTCATGCCCCTCCCTCTCCCCTTGCCAGGAAGTGTACTGCCAGTGGCTCTTCGGCATGTGCCTGCCTAGATTCCCCGCCCAGACAAGGGAGCTGTGGAAACGAGCCCTCACAACCGCCTTGCGTGGTTTGGGGAGATGCCTTACAAGTTAGCTTCCTGTGTGTCACTGTGCCTTTTTGCTTTCCAGATAAAAAATCTCAACCGTGGTTTTGCCAAACTGAAGGCACTGGTGCCATTTCTTCCCCAAAGCAGGAAGCCTAGCAAAGTTGATATCCTCAAAGGTGCAACTGAATACATACAAGTTCTCAGTGATGTTTTGGAAGGAGCCAAAGACTCTGAGGTAAAGGTTTAAGAAGTTAGAACAACGATACCCACCGTTTGTTGAGCCCTTTCTAGGTGCCAGGCAATTGATGTGTCCGTTCTAGTTAGTTTATACAGTCCTTTGACCTATTTATGATCCTGGTTTTACCGAAGAAGATGCCAAAATACAGGTAAAGTCCACACAGCTAAGAAATGTCAGAACTGGAGTCTGAATCCAGGTCTAAGCCAAGTTCCTGACCATCTGTATCCCTACCTCCTGTTGCTGTCCAGGGCATCTAGCTCCGAAGTGCTGAGCCTTTACTGGGACTTTGACAGCAGGGGCATGAGAGGAGTTTCCTTAAACCCTGTCTACGGCAGTGCTTTCCTTCAGCAGGCCGCACCTCAGGCAGGACACAGAAAGGAAGAGCCATGTCCCTGGGGAGAGGCCCTCCCTGAGGGGCAACCCTGCCGGAGAGCTCATTGATTTCCTGGTGATGCTGATCTCATGGGGTTTTGTGACCATCCAGTGGGACGACACAAGTGAACCTGCTTTGTAAACTGTGAGGCACCATAATGTCACCACCATTATTGGGGCATGTAGCTCAGGGGTGTCCATTAGGCAGTGGAAGGTGTGGGCTGGTTTCACGGGCTCATTCTATGGAGAGGCAAATGTATAAGGCTTGAAAATGGGTTAGTCGTCAGAGGAGGTAAAACTATGAAGAGAGAAAAGGCCTTAGAAATGAGCGCTAAAGGAGGAGCCATCAGAGAGGGGCAGGTGGAGAAGCAAGATGGGGTCCTACAATCAGGGAGGGGGCATCTTGGGAATCTGAGCATGGGAAGTCATTTGAGAAGCTGCAGGGGGGCCAGGAGTGGCTGGAAGTCACCTTGCTGTGTGCTGAGGGTATGTGGTTGGTAAATATCTGAAATCCAAGCAGAGGGAAGTGGCAGACTTCAAGTTCATTCAATTTGGAAGTCTGAGCCTGGAAAGAAGAATCAAAAGGATGGAAGAACAACAGTTGTTAGATCCATGAAGGCCTTTTCTAATTAGCTATGTGATCCTGTTTAGGGACAAAAGAGGACAGATAGTAGAGAGAAGAGAAACGTATTCATTCTAGGAACTTAGGGCAGAAATAGCCAAGTGTATAATGGTACTTTTTAGTTTCTTCCTCTTGTCTGCTAGTCCTACTTACGTGACTACTGGGAGGATACATTTTGCAGTGGTGGGAATGGATTGTCCTACTGGCCAAACTGGATGGCTGGGTTGTGGCATGGTCATAATACCTGGACAGGTGCAGGTGACTGCCTTAGTTTTTCCTTGCATGTGAATTGTCTAACAGAAGTGCTTTGTTTTGTGCTGCATTCATTATAAAATATAGAATCTGTCCCATGCTATAGTCTTTTTAATGCAGTTGCCAATCACACAACATTTTAAGGTTATAGTAGAACAAAATACAGTCTGTTGAGCAATGATTTTCTTTCCATAGTAACTTAAGCATTGCCCTCATTACCTAAATACAATTTCGTACATTAGAACTTTGAAATATATTGATCTAAATCTTTAAAATCTGTCATACTGTTTGACAACTAAATATGGTTTCTAGAAACAAGACCCAGATCATCAGAACTGTAGCAACAATACTTCTGAACCACATATGTCCTTGGCTAGAGAGCTATCGGGAAATATACCACACGCCGGTTGTGCTGTGGGCTTGAAGAATGAGGAGGAAGGGTCCTGGGCAGATGGCGGCAATGGTGAGTCGGCACACACTTGTCGCCAGGGGGCGATGTCTACAATGGGAGTTATCTATCCAGCCAGGAGTCTGGTGAATTGTTTCTTCTTAGTCATGTTGATGTCCAAAAACTCATAATGCATCCCTTGGGCATGAGGTATTTTCCATGTTAAAACATGATTGAAACAAGATCATTGTGTGAAAGCACCTAGGTGGGGAGGTGAGTTTGCTAGTTTGAAAGGTCTGTTATTATGTTCCCAAGTTAATTGGAAAGCTGCTCAAGGGGAAGGCAACTCCTCCAAAATCACCCAATAGGGACCTAAGCCTAATTTTTTATGACCCTCATTAATACATCAAAAGGTTTTCCGGATTCTGAGGTCTCCAGAAAAAGAAATAAGTAGCTTGCCCTCCATAAAGCTGCATGGTGGTCCCATGTACACACACGCTCACTCACACACATGCGCACTCACACACGCGCATTTGTTTTCAAGTTGGCCTTGTTGGAAGACAGAGTTTTCTAAGTAATAACAAAGGAGTTTATTGTAACATTATCACTTATTACCTTGCCAAACTAAGGAAGCCATTGCATGGAGCAGCCTGCTTCTCCAAGTCTAGAAAGTGGACGTTTTGCTCTTGCTGTGTCTCAGTGTTACACAAACAAGACCCCTTGTTCCATCCTCCAACACGATTGCTACTGAAACAAGAAAGGCTTGCAGGAGTCTGGAACTAAGCAAGTTGCTTAGCGTGGTATAAGGAACAGTGGGGGCCGTGGAGTAACAAATGATGGGTGGTGGTGGGAGGTGGTTTAGAAGAGCAGTTGAGTGCAGGCTCTGGAGACAGAATGCTGACGTTCAAACCCTGGTTTTACCACTTGTTTGCGGTGTGACCTTGAGTGAGCTACTAAAATTTTCCAACCGTCAGTTTCCCCATCTGTAGAATGGGAATGATAATTGTACCTACATAAGTTAACTGAGTTTCAAATGACATCATGTCAGCAGAGTGTCTAGCATAGTACCTGGCATGTCAGTGTTCACTTGGACTTTATTAAGTCTGCTTGCTACGCCATGAGCAATCAGTATTTATTTTTTAACATCTTTATTGGAGTATAATTGCTTTACAATTGTGTGTTAGTTTCTGCTTTATAGCAAAGTGAACCAGCTCTACATATATCCCCATATCTCTTCCCTCTTGTGTCTCCCACCCTCCCTAGCCCACTCCTCTAGGTGGTCACAAAGCACCGAGCTGATCTCCCTGTGCTATGTGGCTGCTTCCCACTAGCTATCAGTTTTACATTTGGTAGTGTATATATGTCCATGCCACTCTCTCACTTCATCCCAGCTTACCCTTCCCCTTCCCCATGTCCTCAAGTCCATTCTCTAGTAGGTCTGCGTCTTTATTCCCGTCCTGCCCCTAGGTTCTTCATGACCATATATATATTTTTTTAGACCCCATATATATGTGTTAGCATATGGTACCTGTTTTTCTCTTTCTGAAGCAGTCAGTATTGATTGGTGAGCAGTCAACAGTGGGCCCCAGGTATTGTCATTCTGTTTGCACCAAGTGGTCTGGGTTTTCTCACTTGGCTCTTACCAATGCTCTGCTGTGGTTTGAGATCTTACAGGCTCTCTGCTGACTGGCTGGCCTCGTTTCTGATTTGATTACTGTTTTCTAAGGATCCCACTTGTGCACATGCTCAGTCTAGATTTTCCAGTTCTGGCCACTTGAGATTTAAAACTTCCCTCTCCAGTCAACTCTTAGGATACAGAATTCCTATTCTGTTACATGAGCTGAAAGGGAATGACTGATAACAAAGAGCGAAACTGAAAAGGAAAAGAGTGGACTGAACCTTGAACCTGACTGTCTTAAGTTAGTAATGGTAATGCTTCCCCAAATGTGGTTTTAGTGTGTTCGATATTAAGGCAAGAATCTTGCTTGCATTTAATCCTCACTGGTCCCTATCAGGTAGGCATCACCATGTCATTCTCACAGTGAGGTGCCTGGCTAGTCCTTCCAGCCAGTCCCCTTGGGCCTGGTACAGAGAAGGCCTGTGCCAGCATCAAGGATGTACAACGGAAGTCCTGCTTTTCCAAGGATAATTGATCATTGAATTTACCAACTTATGGTAAATTGAGTTAAAGTGGGGACTCTTATTTTCTAGTAGGAAACAGGAAAGTTCTGGCTGGAAATTTTTTAAAAAGGCAACACAACACTCAATTTTTAGTCTTTTAGCTAACCACGTCTAAGGTGTTAATTGGAAGAGTGTGCTAATTCTTAGAATGAACAGAGAATCACATATTTGAGATTTTTTATGTATGTGTATAACTTCTGTCAAGTGTGACTTCCAAGATCTGAATGTAAAGAGTGCCAGTTTTTGCAGAAGGATTTTAGGATTTCATCAGTTTTGTCAGGGGTTTCTCATTCTTTGACATTCAGATCATTCATTTAAAAAATTAAAAACATTTATTCTGAAAAAAATCAACTTAAGAAAAGTTGCAAGTATAGTACAAAGAACTTTTCCCCTGATCCATTTGAGAGTAATTTGCCAACCTGATGGCCATCGCCCCTAATGACGTCAGCGTGCATTTCCATCAAATGGGAAATGGGGACGTTCACCTGTATGACCACAGTGCAGCCGTTAAATCAGGAGATTATGTGGCATTACAGTCATGTAATCCTCAGGCTCCATTCAAGTATCACCAACAGTCTTGAAATGTCCTTTCTAGCAAAAGGACCCAGCTAAGAATCATGCATTGCGTTTAGTTGTCCCTTCCCTTTTGCCTCCTTTTACCTGGAAAAATTCCTTGGTCTTTAGGTAACTTTTATGACCTGGACACATCTGAAGATTATAGGCCAGTTGTTTTGTAGAATGTTTCTTGATTCAGGCTTGTCTGTTTCCTCCTGATTAGATTCAGATATGCATCTTTGGCAGCAATATGGAAGTGATGTGGTTTTCTACTCATTGCACCCTATCAAAGGGGAGCAGATTTTGATTTGTCCCATTACTAAGGATATTCACTTTGATCATGTGCTTAACGTAGTGACTTCCAGGCCTTTCCACTTTAAAGTTAGCCCTTTTCTTTTGTAATTAATCTGTATTTTGTGCGAAGGTGCTTTGAAATTATCTAGATATCTCATCATTCATCAGACATTCTATTTTTTTTCTTAAAGTGATATCTATTGTTTTATTTTTTTAATATTTATTTATTTGGCTGGGCCTGGTCTTAGTTGTGGCATGGGGGATCTTTTAGTTGGGCCATGTGGGATCTAGTTCCCTGAACAGGGATTGAACCCAGGTCCCCTGCATTGGGAGTGCAGAGTCTTAGCCACTGGACCACCAGGGAAGCCCCATCAAACATTCTATTAAACTTTTTATTTTGTGACAGAGAAGTCCCATATTGCCTTTAACTCAGTTTCCCCCCGTGGCTGCGTCTTATGTAACTATAGTACAATATCAAAACCAGAAAGTCGATATTGGTATTATGTGTGTATAGTTCCATGTCATTTTTATTTTATTTTATTTTTTTGTGTACGCGGGCCTCTCACTGTTGTGGCCTCTCCCGTTGCGGAGCACAGGCTCCGGACGCGCAGGCTCAGCGGCCATGGCTCACGGGCCCAGCCACTCCGCGGCACATGGATCTTCCCGGACCGGGGCACGAACCCGCGTCCCCTGCATCGGCAGGCGGACTCTCAACGACTGCACCACCAGGGAAGCCCTCCATGTCATTTTATCGCATGTGTAGTTTTATGGAACCATCACCATAAAGCTGTCCCACATGCTACCCTTTATAGTCACACCCACCCACTGCCCCTACTCCTGCACTCTCTCTAACCCCTGCAACCACTAATCTGGTCTCCATCTCTCTAATTTATCATTTTGAGAATTTTGTATAAGTGGAATCATACAGTGCATAATCTTTAGAGACTGGCCTTTTTAAACTCAGCACAGTGCGCTTTATTTATTTATTTTTCACAATGTGCTTTAAATCATCCAAGTTATTGTATCAGTAGTCTGTTCTGCCTTTTTATTGGTGAGTATTAGTTCATGGGATGGATGTGCCACAGTTTAATTATTATTGTAGAACATTTTGGTTGTTTCTATATTAATTTTTTAATACTATAGACTTGTGGTTTTCCATTCAGTGGATTATTACATCATCATATTATATCATGACTTATTTTGTTACTCAAACTGTCCTCATTGTGGCCAGTGACAACCCTTGTAAGTGGGCTGCCTTTCCACTTGAATGCCACCATCATTCTTTGATCACTTCCTTTCTGGCAGAAGATGGTCCAAGCTCGAGCATCTTGTACTTTTCCAGCCTTGGAATCACTTTCCTCAAGGACATCCAGTGGGTAACTCACCTCCCATCTCCATACCATCTCCTCCCTGCATGGCTGTTCTCCTTACCCCTCTTGGGCTTTAGTACCTGTAGCTGGTTTGTTAGAGCTGCCGTAACAAAGTACACAGACTGAGTGGCTTAAACAGCAGAAATTTATTTCTCACAGTCTGGAGGCTGGACGTCTAACATCAAGGTGTTGGCAAGTTTGGTTTCTTCTGAGGCCTCTCTCCTTGGCTTGCAGATGGCCTTTCCTGGGTGTGTGCTTGCCCTGGTGTCTCTCCTCTATGTGTCCAAATTTCCTCCTCTTATAAGGACACCAGTCAGATTGGATTAGGGCCCACCCTAATGAACTCATTTTAACTTAATCACCTCTTTAAGGGTCCTAACTCCAAATACTTCCATTGTATTTTGGGGACCACAGTTCAGCCCATAACAACACCCATGACAGGCTGCCCCTCCATGATAACCCTCTCTAGGATGGATCAAGGTAAAGGGGCCAAGGAAACAAAGCTCAGACTGGTCTCTGTTTGCCAAACAATCGTCATAAGGGGTCATTCCCATTTATTTGAAGGGCAACTACATAGGGTTTCAGGATCTGCCCAGATACCCTAACTGGAGACCTGGGGACAGCCGATGTGGCTCATTGGACTGAAATGCTCAGATACAGGGGGGCTCAGGATTTGGGAGGCAGGTCCCCTCCAGCTTCAGTTTGCAGGAATGGCACCCTTCTTCCTGCTCTTGGAGAGGATCTCTGAGGAGTGGAATCTGGTGCTGGTAGAGATGGGCATTTGGAGGGACGTGGGGGTGTGGTCAGAAAAGGCTGTGTAATATCAACAACATTCCTGAGAGGCAAAATCCCCAGTGAAGCACATAAGAATCTGCTGACGGCAGGACGGGAGATGGACTGCTCGGGCCAGAGCAGGTTCACTTGGGGACCGAATCAGCAAATGAGTGTGTGCGTGGATGGAGAGGACATGGGCCAGCCGTGCATCTGGCCTCGTTAGGGATAGGGATTAATGTCAAGGTCCAGGGAGGTTTGTTTAAAATTGGACTTTCAAGGTGTAGGATTTTGTTCTTTTGGGATTAGACATTACTGGGTGGCAAGATGTTCACTAACCCACCATTGTTTATTCCTTCTATTTGTCACCCGTGGCTATGGCTTGGGCATTTCACATCATGCAAGGCTCTGAATTTTGCTGAGTTGCCTGTCATCCTGTAGAGACTGTGTCCCTGGACACAGACCACCCTCAGTGTTGAAGTGAGATGCCAGTTGAGCTGGGGCCAGAGGAGCTCTGGAAAGCGTTATATGCACGAACGTAAGTGCCTATTATGGGACCTGGATGTGCCGCCATTATACACTTCTAAATTTTGGCCTGTCATAGGAGCGTTCCTTGGAAAGAGTTTCTGAGAGAAGGAAGCCTGGTGGGTGGTAGATTTCCTCGACCCCTCCTCTTCAGGCTGTGGTCATCTGTGTGTGAAATTAACCACTGGGGATATTTCTTCTAATAGCAATTTAAGCTCTGAAATGAGATGGTCTGGCTAGTTGGGATGAATTTATTAGCATCCTGAGAAAGCCCTGAAGCATCTATGTTCTGTCTTCCATCTCACGTTTCCTCCAGGTAGTGGCTACGTGTGATAGCAAAAATTCCACTATAGTAGAGTGTGTGTGTGTGTGTGTGTGTGTGTGTGTGGTGTGTGTGTGTGTTGGGACAGGGGGTAGGTCTAGGCTTTTCCTTGGGAAGCACTTTTATCTGCCCCAGGATTTACCTGTGGCCTAGTGGGCATATTCTGATGAGTTTAGCCAGCAGAGTGTTTTAAAAAATTGAACTTCCCTTTTGATGGGGTAGGTGCTCTTTGGTTTGTCAGTCCCCGCCCCCTCTTACTGCATCTCCAGTGTAGGCATTTAATTTTGCAGTACTGGACCAAGGGCACTGGGCACAGAGGAAAGGCTGCACGAGTGGTTGCATTTGGCTCTGGGACATTATTGTTTTCTAACCTTCGGGGGTTTAGGGGTTGGTGCTCTGATGATACGAATGCTGGTCATTCTGTCTGGAGCTTTGCTAAGGTGAGATGTGGTGCATGCAGGACAGGATCCATCTAACTTTGGAGTAATGCCACCTCTGGTGGAGTGTTCCCCAGGCTACAGCTACTTAGGAAGAGATCCAACCAGCACCCAAGGAAGACCCTTAAGGCCCAATCTGATCAAGTAAGAAGAAAATGTTACAGGGAAGACAAATCCTTATTTCTTTGTGAAAATAAGAGAGGGAGATTTCTTTTGTCGTAACTCAGGTTTTTCTATGGGGACAAAAGATTGAATCAATCATGGAAGTGGGTTTTGTCTGGGTGTATGCATGTGAGTGTATGTGACGTGAAGCTTGGTGTGTTTGAGGAGATCTCTATGTGGTATGTGCTCCTGGGTCTGTCAGTGAGCTGAGCATCATTTGAGAAAGCCAGTAATTTCCATTTGTCTGACACATAATGGGTCTGGTGATTAAATAAATTGAAGTTAGTTCTCATCTATTCCTGTGGACTTTTGGAGGGATTATTTATATGAGTTTTATGAAAGATCTATCTCATTGGTCCCACATGAACAAGGAAGAGAATGGCAAGAATTGGATGGAAGGATCTCTCAAACACCCTTCTCTGAGAGGGTCCTTAGAGGCAGGACTTCTCTGATGTGCTGTGGGACCTCCCTGGAGACAGACAGCTCCTTTGGGTCAGCAGAAAACCACCAAATGCTCGGACCACATAAACCCGCCCCTGAGGGAGGTCATTGTATCCTCCCACCTGCCACCTTCTCCCCTGTTCTAATTCCGGGGCGATCCAGAGCAGATCAGGGATAAAATGTACGCCAAAGACACAGTATTAAAGGTAGACCTTTTAGTGGGAGGGTAAAGGGATTAGAAATACGACTCAGTTATTTTTCAGAACTCTTCCGGTCCTCTTTGGATCGCTCTCTTCCTTTTTGGAAGGTTTTCCCCTCCAGGAGTCGTCCTTCCAGTACCTCTGGTGTAGAAGACAGGCCTGGGGCACCTGCCTCATTGGGGTTGCTCTGAGGTGAGAGGCACTGAGGGGCAAAGTCCCCCTGCATCATGCCATTTGGGCCAGGTCCCCAGGAGAGGAGACAGACACATGGGGCTTTGTGGCCAAAGCCCTGCTCAGAATGAGCTCCATTTGCTGTAAGATCATCTGTATGGCTTTCCCTCCAGACAGCAGGCAGTGAGGCTGTGGCCACAAGGCTGGATTCTGATCTCTGGGTCCTGGCTGGACTTTCACACACTGAAGCAGTGTTAACAATGAGAGCACAGTTTAGACGGGAGGAAATGCCTCTTCACTTTCTACACTGTTCTCCACTTGTTCTTGAGAACCCCTTATGACGCAGATGGTGGGAGAACTCTTCCCCGTTAAGGCCTGTCTCCTTTGAGTAAAGCCGAGTTAGTTCAGCGTTCAGAATATTCCCTGTGGGGGCTCCTTTGCCTCCTAAGTGATCTCCCTCCTCCCTCTGCCCCTCCTCTGGTACCGTGAGGAGTGTGTACACTCCAGAGGCTGTGGTGGGAGCCTCGTGTGTTGCCCCACCTCTGGCCCAGCTAGTTCTCTGGCCCCTGATCTTGGGTGTGGTTGAGCTGACATCCGCTGTGGGTGTCCATGGCCCCCCTGTGGCTTCTCTTGTCTAAGCCACGCCATTCAGAACCCAGGCCTCTTCTCGTATCCCCAGCCTTCCCGCCCCAGATGGGCTGTACGGCTGCCCTCAAGCCCATGTTCCTAAAGATGTCCCTCAGCCAGTGCTCACCAGCTCCTCTGAGAGACTATATCCTGAGAAGTGGGTACTGATCCTTGCTTTCCTCAGATTCTACTCTGCCTTTCTTGGGTTCTGTTACCTTTGGAACTCTCCCCCATCCCCCGGTCAAGGCCAGGATGGCACAGTACAGGACCTTTCCCAGGGGTCAGGCAGCTTCTGCACATTGGTCCATCTTCCCTGAGTAACCACCTCCCGCTCTTTCAATCTCTTTTCCGTCTCGGTTGTGGTAGGCTTTCCGCTGTCATATCTTGCCTCCTCCCTGCTCATGTGAGCACCCCATGAGCAGCCATCTGAGCTCTGCCCACCAGAGCTCTCCCTTTCAACAAAGTCAGCCTCTTTCAAATGAGAGTCTTCCTTTTCAGACTCTTGTTAAGCTTGGAAATGAACTCTGAGGACTTCTGGTCGGTATCTATCCAACCCTTCCCTCCCCGTCACTCCACCCCCCAGCCTTGACTCAGTGGGTGGAGGGAAGGGTACACTGGATAGTATGTCAGATTATCCAGCTACACAACCAACAGCAGGAGTACACCCACCTTATTAAAGTTGCTGAACTGCAGGCTGGGTGTCTATTCCTCAGACGCCCTTCCTCTTGGACCTTCAACACTTGACTTAGATGAGGCCAACATTTTTAAGTGAACTGTGAGAATAAGACAACATCAATAAACTTCAAGTTTTTGTATTCCGATACTTAAATATTACAATCCTGGAATTTCCCAGCTAACTTAAAAAAAAAAAAAAAGAAACTAAGACAACAATCCGTAATACACTGGACTATAGGCTGATAAGATGAAATTATCCTTTAACCTTCTAGGTAAACGCAGCAATACATGAATTGTCTTCTAGGTTTAGAACATTCTGGTTGTGTAAAAAGTTTAAAAAATTTTAAATAAAGCTTCTAAAGCTAAATTTGAACTCAAAAAAAGAAAGTTTGATGACATGTATTGTGGGAAAAATAGATATTGATACTTATTTTGTGCCAGGCACTATTCCTGGCAGTTTATACGTAATAACCTATTTAATTTTCATAACTGCCCTGTGACTTACAAACAATCAAGTCCATTTTACATGTCAGGAAACTAAGGAATGAAGTTAAGTAACTGGCCCAACATCCAGTGCGTGGACAAAGGGTTGGGCATGGGAGATGTGGGGAAATAGTGTTAAACCTTTTAATGGTCTTTCATTCTAACAAAGCTCACCTTGAAATGTAAATGAGTGGACTAGGAAGTAAATAAATGTTTTTTAAAGCTAAATTAAAGCATTTGATTGCAGTATTTCATATTAATATACGTCCGGGTTTCAATTTCTGAAGTGCCTGACGATGATTTGAGTGACTTTATTTTTTTAGCTCATGGATTTAAGATGAGATTTCAGAAAATTGAGAAGCCCAGGGTGATCTTACCATCTTAAAAAAGCCACAGATGGAAATCTACTAATATGCTGGCAAAATTTTTTCCTACAACTGAATTAAGAAATTATTGTAAGGTGTATAACATTGTATGTTGTTTTCTTATTCTATCATTGGCATGTTTAGAGGTTATTATATAGTCTTTATAACAAGTTTTAATGGTTCATTAAATGGGACAATTTTCTAATTGTTGGACATTTGTTTTCAGTTTTTTGTTCTCAACCTGATGTGTTTAGCTCTTTTGTGTATTTCATTTTGTTTTTAGGATAGATTCCCAGAAGTAGAATTGAGTCACAGGTAGGTACAATCTGTGACTTGGTGCCAATTTTTTTTTTACATAAATTTATTTATTTTTGGCTGCACTGGGTCTTTGTTGCTGCGCACGGGCTTTCTCTAGTTGCAGCAAGCAGGGGCTACTCTTTGTTGCGGTGCGTAGGATTCTCATTGCGGTGGCTTCTCTTGTGGCGGAGCACGGGCTGTAGGCGTGTGGGCTTCAGTAGTTGTGGCTCACAGGCTCTAGAGTGCAGCCTCAGTAGTTGTGGCACGTGGGCTCAGTAGCTGTGGCTTGCGGGCTCTAGAGCACAGGCTCAGTAGTTTTGGCCCACGGGCTTAGTTGCTCCACAGCATGTGGGATCTTCCTGGACCAAGGCTTGAACCCGTTGTCCCCTGCGTTGGCAGGCGGATTCTTAATCACTGTGCCGCCAGGGAAATCCCACTTGGTGCCAGTTTATACTACTACCAGCTATGTAAGAGTGCCAAGCCCTTCATATCCTTGCCAACGACGAGATCTATTAAAATGATAGAATTGTAATGGGCAAAAAATGGTATCTTTAAATTTAAACATCTTTGATTACTAACTGATTTTTTGTTTGTTTTAAAACTGTCTGTTAGCCATTTACAATGGGCTCTCTTCTGTTTCAGGTTCCCTCAAGTATGAAAAGTGAAAAGGCTGGCCCAGGGCTATCTTCTACAGACAAATAAATGCAGTCTTGAAAGTTTTAGAGTCTCTTTAAAAAAAAAAAATTGTCATAATTCAAAGTTTAACAATTACCCTTTAAATGGCCTTGCCTGTCACAAATTTACTTGACTCTACTTTCTCAATTTCATGCACCCAGCTAGGGCCATATGGCACCTTCGTGCAAGCTCAAGCAGCTTGAGCACAGAGACAGTCATCGCGTTATAACGACTGCTCACAAAGACCTAGCACTTAATAAGTGGGCCTCTTCTCCATACTTTACATATGTTAATTTGTTCTCATAACAGTCCTGCAAGATAGGCACAACGATCCTTGCTTTATAGATGGAGAAACTGAGGCATAGAAAGTGTGTAGTCCACTTAGGCTGCCATAACCTAGACCACAGACTCGGTGGCTTAACAGAAACTTCTCACAGTTCTGGAAGCTGGGAAGTCCAAGATCAAGGCCTGAAGGGTTTAGTTTGCTTTTCCTGGCTTGCCGACAGCTGCCTTCTCTCTGTGTCCTCACATGGTGGAGAGAGGGAGCAAACTCTAGTCTCTCTTCCTCTTCTTATAAGAACACCAATCCTATTGGATTAAGGCCCCACCCTTATGACTTCATTTAACCTTAATGACCTAAAATCCCTGTCATTGAATACAGTCACAGTGAGGGCTTCAGTGCATGAATTTTGGGGGAACACAGTTCAGTCCATAGCATTCCACCCCTTACTCCACAAATTCATGCCCTTATCACATGCAAAATACATTCATTCCATTCAAACAGCCCCAAAAGTCTTACCTCATTCCAGCATCAACTCTAAAGTCCAAAGTCTCATCTAAATATCATCTAAATCACTTTTGGGTAATACTCGAGGTATGATTCATCCTGAGGCAAGATTCCTCTCCAGCTGTGAACCTGTGAAACCAGACAAGTTATGTGCTTCCAAACTAGTGGTGAACAGGCATAGGATAGACATTCCCATTCCAAAAGGGAGAAATTGGAAGAAAGTGGTGATGGGTCCCAAGCAAGCCCTGAGCTTAGCAAGGCAAATTCCATTATATTTTAAGGTTTCAGAATAATCCTATTTGGCTCAGCGTCCCACCTTCCAGGTCCACTGGGATGGCAGCATAACCCCACACAGCTCTCTGCAGTGGCCCTGCCCTCTGAAACTAACAGGAAACAGACTTGCCCCCTGGGCCTGCGGTCAGAGGGGCAGCCCAGATGCTCTCTGAATTGCCTGTGGATCATTCTTCCCTTTCCTTGAAGAACAGTGCATGTTTGCCACTGAATAGCTCTGTGGTCTTGTCCTGACAACCTTCCTTCATTCTGTCCTGCTTTATCTTTCCCCTTTAGTTCAAATTGGCAGTGTCTTTGCTGCACTTAATCCCATCTCTCTTCCTGGCCTCTGTTGAGATAGCTGATTAAGTCTATGAGTTGCACCCATGATCTCTTTATCAAACGGTTGTTCAGCCACACCCTTAGTGCTCTCTTCAGAGCAAGCTTTCTCACCTTTTGCAATATAGATAGGCTGAGAATTTTCTAAATTTCTAAGTTCTGGTTCCTTTTTAACAATTCTTCCTTTAATTTATCTCTCACCTCTTGCATTTTGCTGTAAGCAGTAAGGAGGACCCAGGGTGCACCTTCAATATTTTGCCTAAAAGTCTCCTCTGCTAAATATCCAAGGTCATTACTTTCAAGTTCTACCTTTGACAAAACACTAATACACAATTTAGCCAAGTTCTTTGCCACTTTATAACAAGGATTGCCTTGCCTCTGGAGTCTGGGGCCTCTCCACACCAATCGTGTGTGTTGCCTCCCTGCCCTGTGTGGTTCTTCCCTCATGTGGGTGGGGTTACTGTTGCTGGTGGCCTCATTTTAATCAGTGATAATGAAACTGAGCAGGACCCTGTGGGGCTCCTGGGCACGGAAGCCTTTCTGTGTTCCCCGTTTCTTATAGGGAACAGACTCCAGCCTCTAGGACCTTCCCTGAGTTCCAAAGGGCAGATTCGAACAGTTGGTCATCCAGGAAGGGAGGGGATGCAGAGACAGGGGAGGAGCAGCTAAGAAACAATAGTGCAGCCTTGGGGCAGGGTCCTGGTTCCACATCAAGGGATACACATAAAAATATCTTTAAACTCTTTATAGAATTAAAACCCAACAAATGGAAGATGTCAGCATTCTTCATACCAGAGAAGACCACCTGAGGCCAGATCAAAGGAACCAGAGAAGCTCATCAAGAAGATTACCTGAGACCAGATTAGAGGAGTGCAGGCCCTGCACACACCCTAATCTTGTCAGCAACCCTACCCTTGAACTGTTGCTATAAAACTCCTCACTAAATCTTCCTGGGTTGGGACACATAGTTTTGGAGGGGCACGAGTCCACTGTGTCCCCCTTTGCCTGGCAAAGCAATAAAGCTATTAATTTCTACTTCATGTAAAACTCTGCCACTGAGGTTTGACTCAGCACCAGTGCACAGAGGCTGAGCTTTTGGCATCAATAATAAGACTCTAAGTACTTTCACTTGTCCCATTCGGTCTCCATGACAACCCTGGTGGGTGGTAGGAGACTATTCATTTTCTAGGGCTGCCATAACAAAATACCACAGACTGGGGGGCTTGAACCACAGAAATTTATCTGAGATCAAGAGATGGAGGTCAGCAGGATTGTTTTCTTGATGCTTCTCTCCTTGGCTGTAGATGGCTGTCTTCTCCCTGTGTCAGTCTGTATCCACATTTCCTCTTCTTAAAAAGGCAGCATCCTATTGGATTAGGACTTACTCACATGACCTAGTTTTTTAATCTCTTAATTGTCTTATTAATTTACCTCATTGTCTCTCTGAAGACCCTAACTCCAAATACAGTCAGTCATATTCTGAGGTACTAGGGGTTAGGATTTCAACATAGGAATTTGGGTTGGGGGGCTCAAGTCAGCCTATAACAGAGAGCAAGTGCTGTTACCCTCACTTTACAGCTGGACCCGGGGGTCAGAGTCTTTACTGAGGCCACACAGTCCATGGGACCAAGACTGGAGTCCCAGGCCCTGGACCCAAGTTTCATTCTCTTTCCACAGCAGGCCTCAGCCATGGGGTTGGCTGACCTTTTACTTGTTGGGAGAGTGGTGTCTTCAGGAGATCTAGACTTAGAATTTACCCTTGGTCTTGCTTTGAAAGCCCTGTCTTCCCTACTCTCTCCTGTCTTAAATTTGATTTCCATAAATGAGGCCATAATTTATAGTTTATCTGGGAGGCAATTCCAGGAAGTACCAATAGGGGAGTGGGAAAATGATATAGGGAAGAAGAGCCAGACAATGAAAGATGCCTGCTGAGCAGGTGATGCTGTGGGCAGCTGGGGCTCAGTCCTGCTGGGGCTTCCTGGGAAACTATGCACAACACGCCTCAGGGGGTCCACCCCACACCTACAGAGGAGGGAGCCGGGCTCTTTATCCACTAACTCCTGATGGTCATAGGTTGAGAGCCGATTCCCTGGGGTGTCAATTCCTCCAGCACCTCCAGCATGCCCTGGGGAAGGCCGTTGATAAGAATGTCTGGCCCTGGAGAGTGCTAAGGACCTGTGTTAGTTATCTATTGCTGAGCAACAAATTACCCCAAACTTTGCAACTTAAAACAACACATTTATTATATCATAGTTTCTGTGGGTCAGAAGTCATGCTTGGGCATGGCTTAGCTGTGTCCTCTGCTTCAATGTCTCTCTCAAGGCAGAAATCAAGGTGTCAGTCTGGGCTGGGGTCTCAGCTGAAGGCTTGGCTGGGGAAGGATCTGCTTCCAAGCTTATGTGGTTGTCTGCAGAATTCATTTCCTCTAGGACTTCTGGACTGATGGCCTCAGTTTCTAGCTGGTATTTGGCCAGATATCACCCTCAGTTCCTTGCCACATAGATCTGTTAGACACTGCAGGTGTCTGTTACACCTGCTCTCCTTACAAGTTATTGCTGGCTAAAAACATTTTTGTCAAGAGGCTTGGAGCTTAGAAATAATTTTACTGCCTAACAGAAAGTCTAATTTTACCTGGCTATTGGAGGCTAGCCAAATGTGATTTTCTGGGTCTGACATGCAGTCTCCTATGCTCTTCTGTCCCTTGTCAAGGGCCAGGCAACTGCAAGTGAGAACTTTGAATGCTGATGATATATGATGGAGCCAGCTAGTTCTAGTTCCTTCTGTTGGATTTCAAAGTGAATTGGGAATTGAGTGAGAACTTCTGGAACTTCAACTAAAATTCCATATAGGCTATTAATATGGAAATTAATACAATGAAGTCTTGTTTCCCATCTGACATTTGAATAATTCCTAAAGCCACAGAATGGCACAACTCTTCCCAGCACTCATCATATTCAGATGGCATCTGGGAGAAGCTGGAGGGATTTTTTTTTAAGATTCTGTGATGGCGACAAGAGCAAAATCAAAGCAGAGTCAGTTTTTTCTTTTTTCTGGTGGGGGGGGCAAAGGAGAATGTATCAGCCTTATGGGCTTTATCAGTGTCTTGTACTAGTTCTGCTTTTTAAAGTCAAATTTTTTTCCCCTCTGAGAGGGCATGGGCAAGGTAGTAGTTAGAGCTCAGCTCTGGAGCCATGGTGCTTAAGTTTGCATCCTGGCTTGGCCACCCACTAGCTGTGCAACCTTGGGAGAGTTACCTAACCTCTCTGTGCCTCAGTCTCTTCATCTATTAAATAGGGTAATAATATTTCCACCCCATAGAGTTCTTGTGAGGATTAAATGAGTAAAATGCATGTAAACCTCTCAGAACAATGGCAGGAGCCAAAAAGAGTTTGCTATTATTAGTCTGAGAAAGCTTACTAACACACCAGGAAGAGAAATTTTTGAGACATGGTGATGACCAAGGGGATTTATGAAACCTGCTATTTCTGGACTAAACAAAAATTCTCTATTCCCTTTTTGGGTTCTAGTTCAGAAAAGGGCCTACCATACCTGTGATTTCAGGGCTCCAGAGAAGGAATTCCCAACTTCCCACATATTATCACTCGGCACCAGTAGTGCACAGTTGCCTGAAGTGTCTCCATAAACATATCATTTCCTGGTTCTGGCCAGACAGACCTCGGGTCCTGGTGGCTGAGATACTTGTAATTCTAGTGGCTTTTGACGGGAGCATGGGGAGAGAACTTATGGACCCTGATTCTGAAGATGAAGTGGGAATGGATGAGGAGCTCTGAGTGGGAAGGATGGGTAGAGACCAGGGGATGGAGGGCTGGGGGAGCTAGAGCAGAAAGAAAAAATTTACTCTGGCATCTGAAATGAAATGACTACCAGGTGTCCTAAGGTTGTTGTGGTGGGCATTTTCTCCTTTTCTATGTCAGTAGTAGCTTGCATACAGTGGCATTTCTTATATGTTAGTGTGCAAAGGAATCCCTAGGAATGCTTGTTAAAAATGTGGGTTCCTGGGCCCACCTCCAGGGATTCTGATTCTGCAGCAACACTGTGGTGGGGTCTGGTGATTTTCATGGGACTGTGGTACCCCAGAATCTCGAGGGAGCAGAGGGGCTATGATCTGGTTGGGGGTGGTGACCAGAGGATTCTCTGGAAACTGTACTTGCCCTGTCACCACATTTAAAAAAAATACATAGTGTAACACATACAGACTGAAAGTGAGGGGATGGAAAAAGATATTACACACAAATGGAAATCAAAAGAAAGCTGGAGTAGCAATTCTCATATCAGAAAAAGTAGACTTTAAAACAAAGATTATTACAAGAGACAAAGAAGGACACTACATAATGATCAAGGGATCAATCCAAGAAGAAGATATAACAATTGTAAATATTTATGCACCCAACAGAGGAGCACCTCAATACATAAGGCAAATACTAACAGCCATAAAAGGGGAAATCGACAGTAACACAATCATAGTAGGGGACTTTAATACCCCACTTTCACCAATGGACAGATCATCCAAGTGAAAATAAATAAGGCTTTAAAAGATACATTAAACAAGATGGACTTAATTGATATTTATAGGACATTCCATCCAAACACAATAGAATACACATACTTCGCAAGTGCTCATGGGACATTCTCCAGGATAGATCATGCCTTGGGTCACAAATCAAGCCTTGGTAAATTTAAGAAAATTGAAATCATATCAAGTATCTTTTCCAACCACAATGCTATGAGACTAGATATCAATTACAGGAAAAAATCTGTAAAAAATACAAACACATGGAGGCTAAACAATACACTACTTAATAACCAGGAGATCACTGAAGAAATCAAAGAGGAAATCCAAAAATAACTAGAAACAAATGACAGTGAAAACACGACGACCCAAAACCTATGGGATGCAGCAAAAGCAGTTCTAAGAGGGAAATTTATAGCAGTACAATCCTACCTCAAGAAACAAGAAACATCTCAAATAAACAATCTAACCTTACACCTAGCAATTAGAGAAAGAAGAACAAAAAACCCCCAAAGTTAGCAGAAGGAAAGAAATCATAAAGATCAGATCAGAAATAAACGAAAAAGAAAGGAAGGAAACGATAGCAAAGATCAATAAAACTAAAATGTGGCTCTTTGAGAAGATAAACTAAATAGATAAACCATTAGCCAGACTCAGCAAGAAGAAAAGGGAGAAGCCTCAAATCAACAGAATTAGAAATGAGAGAGGAGAAGTAACAACTGACATGGCAGAAATACAGAGGATCATGAGAGATTACTACAAGCAACCATATGCCAGTAAAATGGACAACCTGGAAGAAATGGACAAATTCTTAGAAAAGCACAAACTTCCAAGACTGAACCAGGAAGAAATAGAAAATACAAACAGACCAATCACAAGCACTGAAATTGAAACTGTGATTAAAAATCTTCCAACAAACAAAAGTCCAGGACCCGATGTCTTCACAAGCAAATTCTATCAAACATTTAGAGAAGAGCTAACACCTATCCTTCTCAAACTCTTCCAAAATATAGCAGAGGGAGGAACACTCCCAAACTCATTCTACGAGGCCACCATCACCCTGATATCAACACCAGACAAAGATATCACAAAGAAAGAAAACTACAGATCAATATCACTGATGAATATAGCTGCAAAAATCCTCAACAAAATACTAGCAAACAGAATCCAACAGCACATTAAAAGGATCATACACCATGATCAAGGGGGGTTTATCCCAGGAATGCAAGGATTCTTCAATATACACAAATCAGTCAGTGTGATACACCATATTAACAAACTGAAGGAGAAAAACCATATGATCATCTCAATAGATGCAGAGAAAGCTTTCAACAAAATTCAACACCCATGTGTGATAAACACCCCCCAGAAAGCAGGTATCGAGGGAACTTTCCTCAACATAATAAAGGCCATATATGACAAACCCACAGCCAACATCGTCCTCAATGAAAAAGTGAAACCATTTCCACTAAGATCAGGAACAAGACAAGGTTGCCCACTCTCACCATGCTTATTCAACATAGTTTTGGAAGTTTTAGCCACAGCAATCAGAGAAGAAAAAGACATAAAAGGAATCCAAATCGGAAAAGAAGAAGTAAAGCTGTCACTGTTTGCAGATGACATGATACTATACATAGAGAATCCTAAAGATGCTCCCAGAAAACTACTAGAGCTAATCAATAAATGCAGTAAAGTAGCAGGATACAAAATTAATGCACAGAAATCTCTGGCATTCCTATTCACTAATGATGAAAAATCTGAAAGTGAAATTAAGAAAACACTCCCATTTACCAGTGCAACAAAAAGAATAAAATATCTAGGAATAAACCTACCTAAAGAGACAAAAGACCTGTATGCAGAAAACTATAAGACTCCGATGAAAGAAATTAAAGATGATACAAATAGATGCAGAGATATACATGTTCTTGGATTGGAAGAATCAACATTGTGAAAATGACTCTACTACCCAAAGCAATCTACAGATTCAATGCAATCCCTATCAGACTACCACTGGCATTTTTCACAGAACTAGAAGAAAATATTTCACAATTTGTATGGAAACACAAAAGACCCTGAATAGCCAAAGCAATCTTGAGAACGAAAATGGAGGTGGAGGAATCAGGCTTCCTGACTTCAGACTATACTACAAAGCTACAGTAATCAAGACAGTATGGTACTGGCACAAAAACAGAAAGATAGATCAATGGAACAGGATAGAAAGCCCAGAGATAAACCCATGCACATATGGTCACCTTATCTTTGATAAAGGTGGCAGGAATATACAGTGGAGAAAGGACAGCCTCTTCAATAAGTGGTGCTGGGAAAACTGGACAGGTACATGTAAAAGAATGAAATTAGAACACTCCCTAACACCATAAACGAAAATAAACTCAAAATGGATTAAAGACCTAAATGTAAGGCCAGACACCATCAAACTCTGAGAGGAAAACATAGGCAGAACACTCTATGACATAAATCACAGCAAGATCCTTTTTGACCCCCCTCCTAGAGAAATGAAAATAAAAACAAAAATAAACAAATGGGACCTAATGAAACTTAAAAGCTTTTTCACAGCAAAGGAAACCATAAACGAGACGAAAAGACAACCCTCAGAATGGGAGAAAATATTTGCAAATGAAGCACCTGACAAAGGATTAATCTCCAAAATTTACAAGCAGCTCAACATCAAAAAGACAAACAACCCAATCCAAAAATGGGCAGAAGACCTTAATAGACATTTCTCCAAAGAAGATATACAGATTGCCAACAAACACATGAAAGAATGCTCAACATCACTAATCATTAGAGAAATGCAAATCAAAACTACAATGAGGTATCACCTCACACCAGTTAGGATGGGCATCATCAGAAAATCTACAAACAACAAATGCTGGAGAGGGTGTGGAGAAAAGGGAACCCTCCTGCACTGTTGGTGGGAATGTAAATTGATACAGCCACAATGGAGAGCAGTATGGAGGTTCCTTAAAAAACTAAAAACAGAACTACCATATGACCCAGCAGTCCCACTCCTGGGCATATACCCTGAGAAAACCATAATTCAAAAAGAGTCATGTACCCAAATGTTCATTGCAGCTCTATTTACAATAGCCAGGACATGGAAGCAACCTAAGTGTCCATCAACAGATGAATGGATAAAGAAGATGTGGCACATATATACAATGGAATATTACTGAGCCATAATAAGAAAAGAAATTGAGTTGTTTGTACTGAGGTGGATGGACCTAGAGTCTGTCATACAGAGTGAGGTAAGTCAGAAAGAGAAAAACAAATACCATATGCTAGCACATATTTATGGAATCTAAAAAAATAAATAAATAAATGGTCATGAAGAAGCTAGGGGCAAGAGGGGACTAAAGACACAGACCTACTAGAGAATGGACTTGAGGCATGGACATACATACACTAACAAACATAAAATAGATAGCTAGTGGGAAGCAGCCACATAGCACAGGGAGATCAGCTCGGTGCTTTGTGACCACCTAGAGGGGTGGGATAGGGAGGGTGGGAGGGAGGGAGACACAGAGGGAAGAGGGATGGGGACATATGTATATGTATAACTGATTCACTTTGTTATAAAGCAGAAACTAACACACCATTGTAAAGCAATTATACTCCAATATAGATGTTAAAGAAAACCAAACATAGTGTGAATGTTGATTTAGGTGAGCTTTGGGGAGTTGATGGCGATTATGGGGTCTAAAGTCTAAAGACTAAAGATTATGGGGCCTAAAGTCTCAAGCTAGCACTTGACATCCCTACTTTCTGAGGGCCCCACATTGAGAAACACTATCAGAAAGTAGAAGTGGGAGGTGCCTTAGGTACACTGTCATTTTACAGAGTAAGACAATAAGGCCCAGAGAGGTTAAGTGACTTTATCAGGGTCACACAGCTAGTTAATGGCACGTCTGGGACGTAACCAAGTATTCTGGTTCTCGCTCCAGTTGCACATTCACCAAACACCTGTTCCCACTGGGGTGGGAGGCTGCGGGAGGGGAGGGGGTGAGAGGAGGAAGCAGTGAGGATTGGAGGGAGCTGGGCCTATAACCCCAGAGGGTAGGGCAACAACAAACATTTTGCCCTTGTGGAAAATGGAGTCAGCATTAGAATAGGGATGATTTTGGCTTGGAATTCAAATAGGCAAACAATTGCTATTAAAATTACGAATAGAATTAATCTTCTAAAGCAAGATGTCCTTCCTAGACAAAAAATATTACAAATACAAGACTTTGCTTCTGTTTAATCCCAAGAGGATACAACCTCTATCTGAGCTCAAGTTTCAGATTTTCTTCCTAGTGACCACATCCTCACACTGGCCCTTGGCTGTTCCGGTCAGCTCGTGGTGCGGAAGTGGCGGTGAGCAGAGGGCCTGGGCGGCGGGACTGCGGCAGCGCGGGCGGCGAGACTGCGAGCGGGCGGGGGCACTGCAGCACCGCGGCCCTCGGGCGTCCGGGCAGCGGCCCGCTAGAGGGGGCGCTGTGGGCACCGCCAAGCGTCCTTTTGTCAGCGCACAGGGCCGAGAGAGCTCTCATTTCCTCCTAGCCTCGTGCTGGAAATGGATTTAATTCTGACATCAGGGCTGTAAAGGACGAGCGGGAACGAAAGCCTTTTGTCAAGGAGTAGCAGTCTCTGTTGTCTGAAATTACCACTGACGCGGAGAAGCTGCGTTGCTGGTGGAATTCCAGGCAGCTCTGGCAAGTGCGAGGCTGCAGGATGGGTAGAAAACATTGCTCTGCCGATTAGCTGGGTGCATTTATCAAGCAGATCCCAAAAAGAAAAACCAACCAACAGAACAAACCCCCAACAACCCGCAGCGGAAGACCAGAGATGGATAAGATGCCTTGCAGGAGGTAAGCCCTTCTTGGGAATGGGCGCCATGGGCTGGCCTTGGTTTTGTTTATTTTAAGCGAATTTGAGACCCCCCTACAGCATCCTCTACCGAACGGGAGCTGGTTGGTCCAGATCTGTGAGCGTCTGTTAGTGAGTGCGTCTGCGAGGCAGCCCTTCCCCTCGTCTGTGCTTTATGCCTAAAGGTTTCCGTTGCTGATGTAACATTGGAGGTTCTTTGGAAAGCGGGCTGCCAAGCTCTGGCCTCTGCCTGGGGAAGATCGAACCCACCCGCCCCGAGCGCAGCGCCTCACAGGTGGGGCTTTCTTCTCGGTCCGGGCTGGCCGGCGGGCGGCAAGCCTCGCCTCGCGGGGCCGCCCCTCCCTTGCCTCCGCGCTCCGCCGCCGCCCTCCCGGGGAGCCGCGGGACCCGCTCCGCAGGGCTGGGCGCGCTCCCCGGGCCTCGCCATCGCCGTGGCGACGCCGCAGCTGCGGAGCTAGCAGGTGCGGCGTCGGCAGCAGCTTGCCTTGGGAGGAGGGCCGCTGGCACGTGAGCGGACCCCAGGGGGTTTGAATTTTTATGAGACTCCACCACTTTGGAGGGAAAAAAGGCCACTGTCCCCGAGGAGATCGGGCCAGGCTGTTCATCTCTTAGATTTCGTCTTCCCTCCCCT
>NW_006780322.1:2817499-2818457 GCF_000442215.2 Lipotes vexillifer
TTCCCTGTCTCCCCTCCCCTCCTGCACCCGGGAGGAGGCCACGCACCACCCGCGAGGCGGGGGCCATCGTCTGCTTGTTTTGAAATCGCGACCACAGCCAGTCTACCTGGTGTTGGGGGGAAGGGAGGGGCAGACTGCTTTAGGATGCTGATCGGGCGCTCGGGTCTAGCCTATTGTCTTGCCTTTTCTCCCCCTTTCTTTTCTTCTCTAATCTCCACCCCCTGACAAAAAAGAAAGAAAAAAAGAAAAGAAAAGAAAAAAGCGGGTGGGTGGGGGGAGAGAGAGAAAGAGAGACAGAGACAGAGAGAGATAAGAAAAGAAGAGGGGGGAAAGCCCCCAAGCCCACACCCTATCCAATTCTTTTGAAAATCGTCCTTTATCTTTGACACATGATTATTAGCCATCTGTTTCTTTACGTCTACTCCTCCCTCCTCTTGCAGTTTGTCGGCTAAGATTCAGCTGACTCAAATGAGCCTTATTAATACTAGAAATCAAATCTCAGTTTCCCAAAGGGACGTTTTGTGCTTTCTGGCTAACCCCAAATGAGGGGTTTCCGGCGTCCTGGCAGGAGCAAAGGATGGGGAAGGTGGACTCCCGCCTCTCACATCTAGGGTGTGGATCTGGTGGAGATACAGGAGATGTTGAACTTGTACGGTGAGGTATGTCCTCGTTAATGGGATTTGAAAATGATGTTTTATTTTAAGGGAAAAATAGTTGGTAACATTTGAAGTGAAAATGCTTTAAATTTTAAATGAGTATGACCAGGGAAGAGAGCTGTGAAGTTTCAGACTTGCAAGTCACCCCTCTCACTGACGTATGAAGAGTGTATGTTACAGATTTAAAAAGGGGCTAGGCCATTTAATATTTCTACTTTATAATGTTCTACCTTCATTCTGCCTGTGGACCAAGATCTTGCTCAGAAACCCCCCCCCCCCCCCCCGCTTACCTTCAATCCCCA
>NW_006780322.1:2818467-2844683 GCF_000442215.2 Lipotes vexillifer
AATCCCCACCCCCCCACCCCTAGAAGGACACAGTAAAAGCAAACTTTTCATTATTAGTATGATGTCAATACATTTTGGAGAATCACTCTTTTTTGTTGCTGGAATTAGTAAATCTCAGCAATTCTTAAGAGTTTACAGGTGATCAAGTGTGTTTGTTGGCAGAGGGTTTAGGGTTAAGATTTTAAATACATATAAAAAAAGACTCTGATAAATATATTTATCACCTACCGTGTTCTACAAGGGATTTAAGACAGTTTACAGGGATTCATAAAATATAGCAAGGCAGACTAACTTAGAAGTAGATGGGAAGAAAAAGAAAGCGAAAGGTAAAGACATAAAATTGTATTAAGAATGAGGCTAATGCAAAAATACAAACATATGAGAGGCAAACAAATCCAGCTCTGAACTTTCTAGCAGCTCATACAAAAACGGAAATTGACCAGCCTACGGTTCATATGCTTTATTTATTCACTGACTCATTCACTCTTTCACTCAAGAAACATTCACTGAGGACCTACTCTGCACAGATTCTGTGAGAGGTGCTGGGAACAAAGGGGTGAAACAGACAGACATGGTCTCTGCCCTGACAACACTTACAGCCGAATGCAAGAAACGGACAATCACGAAGAAATATCGAAAACGAGTATCTGATTACAAGTTGTGATAAAAGCTGTGCAGGAGCTCATGCAGCTCATTATCAAAAAACAGATAACCCAATCCAAAAATGGGCAGAAGACCTAAATAGACATTTCTCCAAAGAAGATACACAGATTGCCAACAAACACATGAAAGAATGCTCAACATCACTAATCATTAGAGAAATGCAAATCAAAACTACAATGAGGTATCACCTCACACCAGTCAGCATGGCCATCATCAAAAAATCTACAAACAGTAAATGCTGGAGAGGGTATGGAGAAAAGGGAACCCTCTTGCACTGTTGGTGGGAGTGTAAACTGATACAGCCACTATGGAGAACAGTATGGAGATTCCTTAAAAAACTAAAAATAGAACTACCATACGACCCAGCAATCCCACTGCTGGGCATATACCCTGAGAAAACCATAATTCAAAAAAAGTCATGTACCCCAATGTTCACTGCAGCTCTATTTACAATAGCCAGGACATGGAAGCAACCTAAGTGTCCATCAACAGATGAATGGATAAAGAAGATGTGGCACGTATATACAATGGAATATTACTCAGCCATAAAAAGAAACGAAATTGAGTTGTTTGTAGTGAGGTGGATGGACCTAGGGTGTGTCATACAGAGTGAAGTAAGTCAGAAAGAGAAAAAAAGTGCCATATGCTAACACATATATATGGAATCTAAAAAAAAGAAAATGGTTCTGAAAAACCTAGGGGCAGGACAGTAATAAAGATGCAGACATAGAGAATGGACTTGAGGACACGGGGAGGGGGAAGGGTAAGCTGGGACGAAGTGAGAGAGTGGCATGGACATATATACACGACCAAATGTAAAACAGATAGCTAGTGGGAAGCAGCTTCATAGCACAGGGAGATCAGCTCAGTGCTTTGTGACCACCTAGAGGGGTGGGGTAGGGAGGGTAGGAGGGAGATGCAAGAGGGAGGGGATATGGGGATATATGTATATGTATAGTTGATTCACTTTGTTATAAAGCAGAAACTAACACACCATTGTAAAGCAATTATACTCCAATAAAGATGTTAAAAAAAAAAAAGAGCTGTACAGGAAAAGCATGAAACACAAAAAATGTCACGTGTCCAGACATAAAAACACGAAATAAAAACTTCTTTAGAGAAGCACAACAATTCTTGATTCTAAGAGCAGAAAGGAACTTTTATCGGATATGCTGCAGTGTTTGGAAAGGTGTCCTAAATCATGCCCTCATCAGACACATGGGTTTCACTCAGCCTTTTTTAGAGTGTCCCTTAGTGTGAGGGATCCTGCTATTACCCCACAGGTCTCTTGGACCCCTGGGGTTCTGAGAATATATGTATTTTGAGAGGTCTGTGTATTCCCTAAAATTCAGTGGTTTTGTTTCAGTGATAATCTTCAATAATAAATATTAAAACCATGTTCTGGATCATTTTGATGGCAACCCCCAAAGCAATGCTGGGGCCTCTGTTTGCCTCTGTAACTTCCCATGTGGGCCAGGAGATGGCCTGGTGGCTGGGGGCACAGCACAGATGAGGGGGAGGGGAGTTTAAATCGAGACACATGGGGAGAGTGGTGAGTCCACCCAGGGCACAGGCTCACCAGACTCAAAAAAGAACAGCATCTTGTGACCGCTGCTATACAGTCAAGGAATGAAGCTCTTGGGCCAGCTCCACCTTTGTATGGACCAAGTTGCAGCAATTTATTAGCAGCAGGTGTTGTAGTAAAAAAATGAAAGAGTTGCTTTTGCTGGTTTTAGAATAATTGGATTAGATCTCCATTTAGTGCAGATTTAGCAACCTCCCAATAAGTACCTTATGTCCAGAGCAATGAGACAGGCAATTTGGTGTAATGGTTAAGTGGAGCCAGACTGCCTGGCTTCAAATCCATTTTTCCACGTACTAGCTGTGAGACTTTGGGCAAGTTACTCAACCTCTCTGTTGCTATGATAATATGTGGATAAATATGCGTTATTGATTTCATAGTAAGATTGTGAGGATTACAGGTATTACATGTGAAATACTTGGAGCATATCTATGTTCAATAAATGTTAGCAATTAATACTATTTTTATTAGTGTGAAATGGCACTTCATTTATGTAGGTACCCCAGGATGGTTTGATATCAGCATTTTAAATTATGATATCTGAACTATCTTCAAGTAGCAAACACATTTTTGAGGTTATTAATATTGTTTTGCATTGTTTATGTATTGTTTGCATTAATATGTTGAAGTGAAAAATTCAGATAATGGCAATATGTAGTAACTAGACCTGCAGCTACATCTTTCTGTTGTTAAACCCAAATGGTATTTTAGTTTCAGCAAAACAATATTATCTGTTGCAGTAAATTAATTTTATTAACTTGACCTTTTAAAGTTGGATAGTTGTATTTATTTGCCCATTTGTTTTGGCATTCTAGTTTTATAAAAGTTATAAAGTGTAAGTATTTGGACTGGTCTTTATGAGTGTACATACTTAAGTTATATTTTAATAAAAGTGACTTAGGTCAACCCTTAGGTCCATGAGATATTTTTTTTCCTTCAAAAGGGAGTTCTGGGCTTCCCTGGTGGCGCAGTGGTTGAGAGTCCGCCTGCCGATGCAGGGGACATGGGTTCATGCCCCGGTCCGGGAAGATCCCACATGCCGCGGAGCGGCTAGGCCCGTAAGCCATGGCCACTGAGCCTGCGCGTCCAGAACCTGTGCTCCGCAATGGGAGAGGCCACAACAGGGAGAGACCCACGTACCAAAAAAAAAAAAAAAAAAAAAAAGGATTTCTATATAGTTCAAGCATTTTGAGCTATATAATTCAAGGATTTTGACAGACCCAAGATTCTTGGAATAGAATTTTGAACCTCTAGAAGAGAGATTGCAGCCCCAAATTTGACTCTATATACCTTAACTGCCATAGATTTAGTCTGAAAGAATTTTAAGGCAGTAATCAGAAAACTTGCCTCTGTCTTCAACAACAATAGCAAAATCCCCTGGACTCAAAGAATGGCAAGCTTCCAGCAAAAATTCATCCCTGTCTATCTTCCAGGATAAGCTACAAATGAAAGGTTTGCCAATGTTATTGAATGAAGTGAAAAGAAAGCCTATTCTCTGTGGAGTACAACGTTTGATTGTATGGACTAAAACAAGTTTACTGATTATTGTTCAAATCTCTTTTACAATTTTCTTTGTACCTATGTGATCTGTCAGAGATTACAAGAAGTGTGTTAGTCTCCCACTATAATCATATTTTTGATTGCTTTCCTTTTGATATACACTTATCATAGACATATGCATGTCTATAGACACACACACACACACACACACACACACACACACACACACAGAGTTATTTGATGATGTGTTACTTAGGACCTGGTTGCCCAGGACTGGTGGGTTTCCTGGGATGGGGGGCTTTCAATGCTAAAATTGGGACAGTGCCAGGCAAAGGAAGACAGATCTATTTTAGTTTTAGAGAACAGCAAGAGAACAGACAATAGGCTCATATTCTTTAAGAAGAAGATATGGTACAAATGGTGCCAACCAACAAGAGCCAGCCCATGATTCAATAAGTAACTCTCCTGGGAAGAGGCAGGTGTGTTCTCCCAGTTGAGACCTAGAATATTCCTTAAGCTCCAGGCCTGAAAGTCCTGGAAGGGCTGTGATGTGGTCAGGGAGAGGGTGGGTGTATAAATCAAAAGCTCTAGGAACTCTTTCAGCACCTTCCACCTTGAGTGCCTGGACTCAGTCTTGACATGTGCCCAGGGAGCCCTCAGTAAAGCTTCCAACCAGGTTGGTTCAAGTCAACCCAACAGTTGTGGCTAAAAACAAAGATACATAAGTATATAAATAAGTGCCACTTGGCCCACCATTAAATATCCCTAACATACTTGATCTGACCCAGGACCTCAATCTTCAAACAACCCAAGCAGGACCTGGAGGTTAGGGAGTTTAGGATGCGGTAGCCAGAAAACAAATTTCAGTGCTCTATACAATATTTAGAATGGTCTTCCCTGGGCCCAGCCTTGAAGTGGCTGGAAAGAACTTATCAAACCAAGCAGCAAACCCCTCTGGCTTCTGTGAATGGCAGCACTAAGGGTCATTGGACACCCTTCACCCCATCCCCACACACAGACAGCTGACTGGACCATGCATGAACCTGTGAGGACTTGGAACCTCAGGGCTGGTAGCCATATTAGGCCAAACAGGGGAGGGTGTTAGGGTGAGGATAGATCATGGGTCATCCCCCTACTTCCCTCGCCAATTTAGAGAAGCCACTTGGCTCCCTTGAGGTGGCCCCAGTGATTCCAGTTCTAGTAGCTTCCATGAAGTCCAGCTAGACCTTGGTCCCGAGGTTGATGAGGTTGCCCTTCATCCTGCTAGTCTAGTTTGCTTGGGCTCCTGTTTCAGACAGCCATAATGTCCGGCTAGAACTCTGGCTTACTCCAGAGCTTCCGCTTCTGTTCCCTACATGGAGCCCAACCTCTCTCCATCCATCCACAGTGATCTTTCCAAAACAAAAATTGAATCTTGTCACTCCTCTACCCTCAGGATAAAGCCCAAATTCCGTACCTACTCCTACTGTTTTACATCTCCTTCCTTGGAGATGTAGGCTAGACCATCTTTCTGGACATTCCCCCTCTCCACAACAGACAAACTTTTAGCAAGCCTTATTAAAAGAAAAAAGAAAAAAAAATAACACTTATAAATGATATATGGAGTGCAGGGGAGAAGAAATTTGAAATCATAAGAACACTATGCATTATTGTATTCTAACGTGTGAAAGTCTTGATGAAATGGACAACTTCCACAGAAAATAGGAACTACCAATATTTACTCCAGAAATAGAATGTCATGTTCCTGGATGGGAAGAATCGATGTTACAAAGATATCGATTCCTCACAGATTCTACGGCGTGGATGGCAGTCTTCCTGGTAACCAGAAGTGATGCAGATTTGTTCCTATTTTTATATTCCTGCAGTAATTTTCTCTGGAATCTTGAAAGGGGTAGTTAACTACATATGCTCAATTGTGAATCATTTTATTGAAGGGAAAGCCAATACATGTGCATTTAAAATGTCATTTATAAATTGTTTTTCTCGAAGAACAAATGAAGTTATTAAACTTTGAAATGCATGGGGGCTTTATGGAGACAGAATTTCATTTAACGGACATGATTTTCCACCCAAATTATTTTATTGAGTATGAATTTCATCGTGTTTGCTTTCTTTACTCTGCATGGCGCCGATATAAGGATCTCTTGGCTTTTATTTGTAAAAATCTATGGTGAAAAGACACTGGAAAAGTGAGGGCAGGTTCAGTTCTTTCCACCTTTACTTGTGTCAGGTGGCAGAGCATCTATCCTGGTTATCTCAGCAATGCCTTTATTTAGAGTTTATTCTTCTCGCCTCTTCGCACCACCTTTCTCTTAGATCCTTCCAACACCCTCATTTGTGTCCTAAATCAGCTACATCTGTTACCATAGTTATGCAGCATCCAGCTTAACCCATTCCATGCTTGTTCCGACCGTATATTGCGTAAGACTTCCTTTATTGTATTTCATAAAACATACCATTATTTTTCCTTCTTCGTCACCTGTCCCCCAATTTTTATTGTTTTTAAGGCAATGCATGTGTATAGTTACGAAATCAAATAGGACTGAAGGGCTTCTAACAGAAAGCAACAATCCCTGCCCCGCCCCAAATGCTTTCTCCACAGGCGAACCAATTTTAGCTGTGTTTTCCATTCTGTGTACTGCTGTTTCTGAATTTATCGACTTTGATCATCATCTAGTGACTTTCTGCCATGAGAGTCAAGGATGTAGTCTATTTACACCACGCCTACATCCCTTCACTGCCTTCTGTCACCCCTGCCACACCAGACAATGCATTTATTAAAACCAGATTTCTCATCCCATGGACTGTTGTTTGGGTCACTTGACTCTACTCTGTAAGATAAGGCTATACCATCACCTCTCCTTGCCTGCTTCCTCCTTCCCTCTAGCTGTACATTTACTTCTGCATTATCAAAATTGATAAAATATTCATTGTGTTCCATTGCCATAGTTGGTTTCTATGATTTGCCTATAAGGTAGTTGTAAATGATGAAAACTCTTAATGTGCTCATTATCCAACTGGGTTGCTGTTTTTCTCCGTTCACGATAAGTCATATGCTAGGATTTCATATCCTTCTCAGGGGCTCCAACATCTCAGCCTTTGGACCACTCAGTGGAAAATGCTTCCAGGGTGAAGTTCAAATGGATTCTGTTACTCTGAGGGCACCAGCACCGTCAGAGCTGCTCTGGTTCACCCCTGCAGTGCACACAGTTTCTCTAAGAAGACTCACCCAGAAGTCAAGTTGATACATTCAGAAACAGCAGAATATATATACTGTTTTGAGATACAGAGGTAACTATAGCTGTCTGCCTGGCTGTGAACCACTGTGTTCTGGGGGTGGGGAGAGGGGGTGGGCAGGGTCCACTGCTCTGTATAGAGACTGCAATTTGTGCCCTTGTGTTCATTCTCTTTTTAATTCCTCCCCTCCATAACACCTGCCATCTCAGAGTCCAGGACATTTTTAGGGCTCTGCCACACAGATCATCTGCCTCCTTGGTTCCAACATCCTCTGCCCGAAATCTAGGCTGAGGCTTCTTTCGCTTTCAACCATTAGTCACCAGTTCTCCATCTGCTTTTTGTCCTTCAGAAACTTGTTGAAATCTCTTCTCTGTTAATGATCTGCTTTTACTTTGTCATTGTGGGATTATGTATTTTTATTCCCTTATCAATTTAATGGAGTCTAAGAAGAGAGAAAAACATAGTGGTAGGTGGGATTAGGCCTGCCATCTTGAATTAGAAGCCAAGGTATTAATTTTCAATCAAGCCACGCATAATAGTGATAAAACAAACTATTGGCATGGCCATGATTTAAATTCAAACACTGGTGAGGTTTGCTTTTCTCTGTTATGAAAATGCTTTCAAATAGGTGCAGCACCTGTCAGCTCAATTCCAATATGTTCTCCCATCTAGAATAGTCCAGAAACATTGAAGCATTTTCCTACCCCTACTCAACGATGATTAACTTTTAGTTTACGTACAATTCTTTTTTTTTTTTTTTTTTTTTTTTTTTTTCTTCTTGCGTTATGCGGGCCTCTCACTGTTGTGGCCTCTCCCTTTTGCGGAGCAGAGGCTCCGGACGCGCAGGCTCAGTGGCCATGGCTCACGGGCCCAGCCGCTCCGCGGCATGTGGGATCTTCCCGAAACGGGGCACGAACCCGCGTCTCCTGCATCGGCAGGCGGACTCTCAAGCACTGCGCCACCAGGGAAGCCCTAGTTTACGTACAATTCTAATGAGCTCAGTCGTTTCTCTTTAGACACTCCAGAAAAGTGGAAAGGGCAAATTAGAAGAGTTTGGCTAATAGTCTAAAAGAGATTGGGATAAAAATGAAAATTAAGAGAAGATGAAAAGTTCTCCTAGGAACCTGGGTCACACTTTTTGCCCGAGTGCTATGGAAGATCATTTGTCAGAGCTGACAGTACATTTGATTTAGACCTAGAAAGTAAGGAACTCACAGAGAAACTAAGTGAACTAACAGACTGTATTCTCACAGGGGAGGGGATGCTGGTTTTTTTTAACCTGGATGAGAAGCAAGGATTTGTGGGTGCCAACATTTCTTTGTTCAGAAAGTAAATCTGGAGTTATGATGCACAATAAATTTCAGTTGTCTCTATGTTTTCATCTAATTTGGAGATTATTGCTTCATTTTTCAGTCTTAGCAATGATCGTTAAGACTGAAAACAGTTTTGGGGATCCTGCTTTATATATCTTAACTCTGTTAAAGTTACAGGTCATGGAACTGTTAGCAGCTTTGAAGCCACTATTTGTTGTATTTACTTCTGAACTGAAGCTATATCAAGTTGAGGCTGTCAAGGAATTAAAATCTCCTTTTCAAAGTCTATCATGCTTATGGAAGAAATGATACAATGTCTAGGATTTGTCTCAAAAGAATCTTTTTCTTATTGGGGGATGAGTGGGGTTGGAGGTGAACTAAAATAGCCCATGAGTTAAAAATTGTTGAGGCTGAGTATAATCTATCACCTAAACTGGCACTTTTAGAGTGAAAGGAGGTGCTATTAATAATTACTTGGGAACCGGAGACATATACTGGACTCTCCTGGGCAAACTGCAGTCTACTCTGAAGCTAGGTGCTTGGGGTTCCTTATGGTGTGCCCTCTAATTTTGTATATTTTCAACATTTTTCATAATTAAAGAATGTCTACTGGGGTTTCCCTGGTGGCGCAGTGCTTGAGAGTCCGCCTGCCGATGCAGGGGGCACAGGTTCGACACAGGTTCGGGAAGATCCCACATGCCGCGGAGCAGCTGGGCCCGTGAGCCATGGCCACTGAGCATGCGCGTCCGAAGCCTGTGCTCCGCAACGGGAGAGGCCACAACAGTGCGAGGACCGCGTACCGCAAAAAAAAAAAAAAAAAAAAAAAAAAATGTCTACTGTTTTGTACTGTTTGCTACTTTATTAAAATTGGAGGCTTTCATCTTAACCATGATGTTAACCGTTAGTCAGCTTCAAACACAAAATGAAAATAGCTGGAGAATACTGTTAAATGACAAATCAATTAAGTTGACTTATAATAGTGGGACAAAAATCCATAAATTCTGCAACTGTGACACCCGGAAGGCAATACTTAATTAAGCTAACAATGTTCTAAAGCAGATCTATAGCTTTAGTTATGTAAGGGAGCTTTGTTTTCATTGCTGTGAATTGGGTTCACCATGAATTTACGGATGGGTGGCTGCAGCCCCAGAAAGGTCAAGGCCGTTGGGAAATTAGCAGGGACAAGAAAGAGGGGCTTTGATTTGCAGAGCAAGTCCACAAGCTGATCTGTAACTATCTTGGTGTCTCTCCTATTTGAGATTCTCCATTACCTTTTACCTGCTAAAATAGTCTTTCAAAGTTACTGAGATTTTGAGAAGGTCTCCATTCTTGCTTTATAATCTCCATTGTATACACTGTACACCACTACCGTAGGATCAAATGATTTTTTCTGGTATTATTGAAATAATAATAATACCAGTATTGCTGGTATTATTTACTATTGTGTCCCCCAGTATTATACAGAAGGTCACATTTTAATTTGTTTACTTGTGCTTTTTTTTTAAAGTCAAGCTTATTAAGATAATATGTTATATATGATATTATATGCTATATATAGTAAAATTCACCTTCCTTAGATGTATAGTTCTATGAATTTTTTAAAATTAATTAATTAATTAATTTTTGGCTGCATTGTTGGGTCTTCGTTGCTGTGCGCGGGCTTTCTCTACTTGTGGCGGGCGGAGGCTACTCTTCGTTGCGGTGCACGGGCTTCTCGTTGCAGTGGCTTCTCTTGTTGTGGAGCACGGGCTCTAGGTGCACAGGCTTCAGTAGTTGTGGCACGTGGGCTCAGTAGTTGTGGTTCGCGGGCTCTAGAGCACAGGCTCAGTAGCTGTGGCGCACGGGCTTAGTTGCTCCGTGGCATATGGGATCTTCCCGGTCTCGGGCTCGAACCCGTGTCCCCTGCATTGGCAGGCGGATTCTCAGCCACTGTGCCACCAGGGAAGTCCAGTCCTATGAATTTTGACAAATACATACAGTCATGTAGCCGCCACCACAATCAAAGCAGAAAAAGGGCCCTCATGCCCCTTTGTAGCGAATCTTCTCCCTCCACCCACAGCCCCTGACAACCACCCATCTGTTTTTGGTTTTGCCTTTTCCAGAATGTCATAAAAATGGGATCATACAGTGTAGCTTTTTGTGTCTGACTTCTTTCACTTTGCCTAATGTTTTGGAGATTCAACCATGTTATTACAATATTAATAGTCCCTCCTTTTTGTATATTCCTTTGGATGGCTGTACCACAATTTGTTTAGCCGTTCACTCACTAAAGGACATTTGGGTTGTTTTCAGTTTTTGATGACTGTGAATAAAGCCACTATATATATATTGGCCTACAGGTTTTTGTATAAACACAAGATTTCAGTTCTCTTGGGTAAATCCCTAGGAGTGGGATTCCAGTGTGGTAAGTGTATGCTTAACTTTATAAGAAACTGCCAAATGGTTTCAGAATGACAGTACCATTTTGCATTCCCACTGGCAATGTATGAGAGTTCTCGTTGTTCTGCACTTGGTATTGTTAGTTGTTGTTATTGTTTTTAAAATTTTATCCATCATAAGTGTGGGGTAGTATCTCATTGTGGGTTTTTTTTTTTGCGGTACGCGGGCCTCTCACTGTTGTGGCCTCTGCCATTGCGGAGCACAGGCTCCGGACGTGCAGGCTCAGCGGCCATGGCTCAGGGGCCCAGCCGCTCCGCGGCATGTGGGATCTTCCGAGACCGGGGCACGAACCCGTGTCCCCTGCATGGGCAGGCGGACTCTCAACCACTGCACCACCAGGGAAGCCCCTCATTGTGTTTTTAATTTGCATTTACCTAATGATCAATGCCAGTGAGCATCTTTTCATTTGCTTAAATGCCACAGTATCTCTTTTTTGTTGTTTCTTGTCTTTTAAATGTCAGGAAGGATCTGCCATTTTAAGGTAAACAGGGAAAGGATTTTTCCTTAGTCTCAAAGGGGGACCAGAAACATAGCAGGGGGAGTGGAATGGGAGACTGGGGGAGAGTTGCTGAGAGGAAGGTGATGTCAGGGGGCTGATTTCAGGACCGGGGTACCTGATCCTTCCCTCCTGCACAGGCTGCTTCTGGAGCTCTTCTCTGGAGGATGTTGTGGTTTGTACTGTGAGGGGCTGCTCCCTTAGAGAGGGAGAGAGGAAGGGAGGAAGACAGCTTTAATATTGATTCCATTTTTTAAATTTGCTTACTCCAAGTTCTGGTCTTTATACTTTTACTCAGTAAATACCTCCTTATTTTATTTTATTTTTTAAAAAGGAGTTGTTTTGATGGTAGAGTAGAGGGATAGTAATTTTATTTATTTATTTACTTATTTGTTTATTTTGGCCGTGCTGCGCAGCATGCAGTATCTTAGTTCCCTGACCAGGGGTCGAACCTGGGCCTTTGACAGTGAGAGCCCAGAGTCACTGGACCACCAGGGAATTCCCCAATACCTCTTTAAAATAGATATATTTGGCCCAGATAGCAACCCTACTGTTAATTGGGGGGGGGGGGTGAAGGGAGGGGAAAAAAGGTTTAATAAAAGATGTTCAAGAAAATGTATATTTAAATTTGATTGACATAGGGACTTGAAGAGATATTTGTATACCCATGTTCATAGCAGCATTATTCACAATAGCTAAAACAAGGAAGCAACCCAAGTGTCCATCTATGGACAAGGAAAATGTGGTATATACATACAATGGAATAATATTCAGCCTTTAAAAAAAGGAAATTCTAACATATACTACAACATGGATGAACCTTGAGGACCTACACTAAGTAAAATTAGCCATCACAGAAAGACAAATACTGGATGACTCCATTTATATGAAATACTGAGAGTAGTCAGAATCATAGAGATGGAAAGTAGAATGGTGGTGGCTGGGGGCTGGGGTGGGGGGAATGGATGGTTATTATTTAATGGTTATAGAGTTTCAGTTTTTCAAGATGAAAAGAGTTATGGAATGTATGGTAGTGATGGTTGAACAACATTGTGAATATATTTAATACCACTGAACTGTACTCTTAAAAATGGCTAAGATGGTACATTTTATGTTATGTGTATCCTACCATAACATTTTTACCATGATTGAAGTATACTAGCAGCAATGAGTGATTTATTACAGTTGTAGGTAGGTTTGCATGGTTTAACTACGAATATCAGTCAGTCAGTTGACAAGGATTTACTGAGCACCCTCTATGCGCAGCTGCTGTTCCAGGTGTTGGGAATGCCGGGGCAAACTAGGAGGTCACCCTCTAGGAAGAAGAGAAAGATGCTAAACATGCAAACAAACGAATGGTGCCAGGCACCGATACTTGTTATGCAGAAGATAAATTCAGGTAAGCAGAGAGTGACAAGAGGAGGCTGCTTTAGCCAGAGTGGTCAGGGAAGGCCTCTCTGGGGAGGTGACACTGAGCTGACTCACGTGGGTTAGTGGGATTGGGTCGGAGAATTAGGTAGCGTGGGCTGATTGCAAGCATTTCATTATGCTATTTGAGACGACACCATTGGCTGACAGTGGGGGTGAGGAGGGTATGGGAGAGAATTGAGGAGAGATGAGAAGGTGGGAAATGATCCTCTTGAAGAGTCGACACGGGGGAAAGGCAGGTTGCCTGGCAATGTTAAGAAATCATTTGAAAGGTGTGGAGGGAATTTTGAAATGAGTCCAGTCTGCACGGTTGTGTGCAAGGGTCAACTGCTCAGATGCACACTGGAAGCAAGGTCATGTAGGGTTTAACCAAAGGTGGGGCTCTGCAAGGTGAGAATAGTGGAGGACAGAGGGACAGAGGGGTTAGAGGTGTTTTGCAAAGTGGTTACCCAGCTGGAGTAGTTAATTTAAGCTACAAAAGAAGGGATGTAAAGGGTGGATTTTGGGGTGAGAAAGTGAGTAGGAGGTCTTGGAGACACTGAATTCTTAGAGGAGGGATATCTGAGTAGGTGGGCTGGAAGGGCATGGGAGGTGGTGATCTTGCTGCTGACAGCAAAATCTGGGGTATGTGCCCATGGGAGTGGGTGGCTGAGGCTGGATTGAAAGGAGAGATCATTGGCTCTAGAGGCCAAGAAAATGTGAGGTTGGGTGTTGGGTGGATCACTGCATGGATGTGGAGGCTGAAGTCGACATCATCAGGAATGAGTAAGGATAGTGATGGAGGGGAAGACGGTCAGCCAGGAAGGAGCTGAAGTCATCAGTGATCGAGACGAGTGACCAGGTGGGCGGTAGAGGCTAGCCCAAAGGAGGGGTAATGGGAAGTCTAGTTGGAGGATGTGTACTCCCAAGACAATGGGGTTTTTGAAACAGTGAAAATAGAGGTGGCTGTAGGGCGCGAGGAGGCCATGTGCACTGCGTGCAGGTGCTGAGTGTGTGAGGTGTGTGCTGTGAGTGCCGTGTGCTCTGGGGAAAGGCAGGCTTTAGATCTTTTGATTTTGGGATCACAGAGAGGGGGTGTATGTAGCTGGATTAGTGGGTGCTGCAAAGAATTATGTGACTGTTCGGTGAGTTTGGTTTCCAAGCAGGAAGGGCGGTAACCAAGGAGGCATTATTGACTTGGGGCTTGTTCAAAACTCAATTAAAGGCACTTCACAGTAGCTGGTGTTGTTTACCAAAGTCCTAGTCTCATGAGGGATCTCCTAGCTCTTCTTGTGAATTGTGAGACGAGGAGGAAAAACTTCCTCTCTTGAGGCATCTCGTGTTTTCATGTCATTAATTCCTGTGTCACCCCCAGCCATAAATCTCAGGGAGGGGACAGAAGGCATCTGTCCTTTTGTCTCACCGTCTTGCTGTAGCTCTGCAATGACTCCTTGTCTAGCCTTGCTCTGCTGATGGTGACCTTTAACGTAATAAAATGCTTACGAGAATAACGAGGATGGATGGAGAAGATGCACTTTCTCATACTTTATGGCTCATGCATTAGGGTAGGACGTTTCTGGAGGAATGAAGCACGTTATGGGAAAGTGTGGGTTTTTTTAAACGCATAGCCAAAAATCTCAAAAAACTCCCTGACTACCTGGCAATCCTGAGGCACTTACTTTCCCACTCCCCAGAATGACTGCGTCACTCCTCCTTTCTCTAAATCCCCTCCCCTCCCCACCGCACCCACCTTGCTGGGTGCCTCTGAGTTCATTGAGAAACGGAAGCAATGAGCTGAGTTCTTCTGTCAGAGGCTGTCCTTCCTTCTGGGTTCTGGGCCCCTTCCCTCTCACCTCAAAACACTACTCCAGCAGCTGGTCTTTCCCTTTTCTGAATCGTCACCTTCCTTCTCTGCCTCTCTCAATTACAGTATTCCCCTTGGTGGTCAGGCATGCTCTAGCGTCTCCTACGTAAGCATCTCAACTACGACTCCATTCCTCTCTTTACGTGCTCAGCAAAACTTGCAAGAGTTGCCTCTGCTCCCCGTCCCCCTTCTTCTTCCTCACTGTCTGCCCTTGGGATTCTGTCCTCTCTGTACCACTGAGCTCGCTCTTGTCAAGGTCATCAATGACCTCCACGTTGCCAAACCGAATGGCCTCTACCCTGTTCTTATCTTACCTGAGCCATCGGCAGCGTTCAACACAGTTGAACACTTCTTGAGACATTCCACTTTCTGGCCTTCCGGAACCTTTTACTCTCCTGGATTTCCCTTAGCCTCACTGGCTGTTCCTCCTCTTCCTCTGTGTGGTTCCCCTCATCCCTACCAGACCTCTAAATGTGGGAGAGCCCCACGGCTGTACCCGGGGCCACCTAGTCTCCTTACAGACTCTCCCTAGGAGAGCTCATCCAGGCCTTAGCTTCAGACTCCATTGAAATGCTGATGACTTCGAAGTCTCTCTCTCACCAGAACTCTAGCTTAGTGCTTCTCAAACTTTAATGTGCACACCGACCACCTGGGGATCTTGTTAAAATGCGGATTCTGATTTCATTCGTCTGGGGCCTAAGATTCTGCATTTTCAACGAGCTCCCAAGTGATGCCGGTGCTGCTGGTCTTGGGATCTTACTTTGAGTGGTGAGGCTGCAGGCTTGTAATCCCAGTGACCTCCTTGACATTTCCACATGGACGTCTTACAGGCATCTCAGACCAAACCTCACATGACCCTGTTATAGTTCCTGAGATCTTTCCTCAAACCCACTTTTTTCTGCATTACAGCATCCTCCCAGTTGCTCATGCCCAAAATCTTGGAATTGTCCTTGGTTTCTCTCTTTCCTTCACCTTCTTGTCTAATCCATCAGAAAATTCCATCGGTTCAATTCTCTAAAGCATATCCCAAATCTTTCCACTTGGCTCCATAATAAGAGTAGTAACTGGCATTTACTGAGTACATTCTACATGTCAGACTATATTAATGATTGCTATAGACTGAATGTTTACATCTCCCCAATATTCGTATGTTGAAACCCAATCCCTAATGTGATGGTGGTTGGAGGTGGGACCTTTAGGAGGTGATTAGGTCAAGTGGGCAGATCTCTCATGAATGGGGATTAGTGCTCTTATAAAATAGACCTCAGAGAGACTCTCGAGAGCTCTCTTGCCTCTTCTCCCATATGAGGGCACAGCAAGAAGACGGCTCTCTATGAACCAGGACATGGACCCTCATCAGACACTGAATCTGCCGGTGATGTGATCTTGGACGTCCCAGCTTCCAGAACTGTGAGGAATAAATTTCTGTTGTTTACAAGCCACCCAGTCTAGGGTATTTTGTTATAGCAGCCCAAGTAGACTAAGACAATGCTATACATTTATACTTAAATGTATTTAAATCTAGTTATCATGACAACCCTATAAGGTAGATGGGATTATTAATTTCATTTTTTGAATGAGACAAACTTATAACTAGGTAACCCTACATAGACCTGCAGTTTATGACTTTAAAAAACTTAATTCATTATTTTGGCTCATTTTTCTCCTTGGTTGTCAATGTAAGAGTCAATAGTGCTGTTGATATAATTACATAATTAGGGAGACAGTATCTTATTTTAAGGTGTCTGTGTCCTTGGTAAGCACAAATCACATTGCAGATGTCCACAGGCAAATGTCCAAAGTGTGTGTGTTACAGAATTTATATAGTCTCTTTGGCTTCCTCAAACCATTTTTGACAAGGCCTATTTGCATTTAAAACATTTTTGTCTGATAATTACAATATCATGATGTACCTCACAAAGACATTGTATCTTGTGTGTCCTTGTGAAAAGCAGGGATTCTTTCATTTCTCATGACGTCGCTGCATTTTCTGTAACCTGTGGGATACATTGAGAAAATGACCTTCAGGCTCCAAGACGTATTCTTTTCCTAAGCTTTCTGTGCATTGTTCAGTTTTGAGAGTATTGTGCTCTCTCTTGGTTATCACACTTACAATGTATGATGAAAAGTGGCTGGGGTTCAGGAAAAAACAAAGTATACATGGTCAAGTAGATGGAAAGTAGTTCAGATGAAGAAAGTCTGAAGGATCTTGGGTTGTTTAGGTTGGGAAAGAGCAGGTGAAGTCACTATTTTGCTCTGTTGTTTATTTTAAAGGAAATCTTTAGTAAACTTGTTCATAAAATAACATATTTTGTAATGTGAATAATTCATTTTGTAAGTGTGAATTTCTTTTAAGGGTAGGAAAGGAAGACCCACGTTCATTACCTGGCAATTTCTATTATACCTCTCTCTAAAGAATCAATATGCCAAGGCAAACATTACCCCAAACATACAATTGCGTTCCTTTCTCCAGTTCAAAGAAATATCATAGGAAGCAAGACTCTTATATACAAATGAACTCATCTGTCTTTATGTTTCTGAGTAACGTGTCAGATGCCACATACATGAAACGTTGCCGCCGGAATTCCAGCCTGTCGAGGTGCAAAGGCCGTAGAGATCTTCCCGTCCACCCTTCCCGCTTCCCCCGCCCCTGCCCCGCCCCTAGTCATAGGTTCAGGCAAATGGAGCTGAGAAAAGACAAGGCACTGACCCAGGGTGTAGCCGTCCGTAATAACTGCAAATCCGGGTTCCTGACAAGCTGCCCTTCAGGGCATTTCTTTCTAAATGTCACCTTCTCCCTTTTTTAATGGCAGAGTTTTCAAGAAGTTCTTTGATTTCAAGGAAAAGAGACAGGAAGAATATAAATTCCTTTCAAGAATCTAAAATATGGTAGAGGAGATGGGTGGGGCTGAGGCAGGCTCTCTAGAGTCTAGGCCTCCATCTATCCTTAATTCTCAGCCCTGGATACAGGGGGAAAATTACAGCTATTTAAGCTTTGTTATAATGTTACAAAGTATATTAGTTTCTTAGGGCTGCTTTAACAAAAATACTACAAACTGGATGCCTTAAAACAACAGAAATGTATTCTTTCATAGTTCTGGACGGTGACGTCTGAAATCAAGGTGTCAGCGGGGCCGTGCTCCCTCTGAAGGCTCTAAGGGAAGACGCCTTCCTTGCTTCTTACTGCTTACCACTGGTGGTCCACAATGCCTGGTGTTCCTTGGCTTTTGCAGCTGCATCACTCCCATATCTGCCTCCACTGTCACATAGCCTTCTCCTCTGTGTCTGTGTGTCCCTTGTGCCTCTCTGTCCAAATGTCCTTTTCCTTATAACAACCCTGCCACTGGATTCAGGGCCCATCCTAACCCCTATGACTTTGTCTTAACTTTCTGCAAATACCCAATTTCTAAATAAGGTCACAGTCACAGTGTGTGGGGGAGGCACTCACTATTCAACCCAGCAAGCAAAGTTATGATGATTTTATGTTTTAACTTTCGCTAAGAATTTATACTTGTATGCCCTACAAAGACATGTTGTTTCCTTAGCCCTGGAGGGAGGGAGGGGGGAGAGAAGTGGGAGGAAGAAGGCGCCTTGAACACTGTTTCCCAAAGTGTATCTGGTAGAGCACTATTCTCAGGGAATGTAACATGAAACAAAATTTTCCATGGTCAAGAGCGTTTGGGGGACCCTGTATTTTATCCTCCTCACAAAGCATCACCAGGCATCTAGGATATAAATGGTTGGGAAAAGCCCTGTTCCAAGGACCTGGGTTTACCCTGCCAATTCCAAAGTTTATTGGACAGGGAATTCTTTGTCTGTGTTAACGTGCTATATTGATTAAGTATTGCCTCCAACTTCATGAAATAGAAAATCAACTGCAGTAGCTTAGTCCAATAGGGGTTTATTTCCCTCACTTAGAAAGTTCAGAGTTCGGCAGCCCAGGGTCGGCTCAGTGGCTCACGATGTCATCAACATGCCAGGCTCCTTCTGTCTCTGCGCTCTGCCATGCTTCGTAGGTGGTGTTCTTCCTCTTGAAAGTGTGCAGACCAGCTACTCCATTTCCAATCTCCCAACTATTGATGTTCCATCAGATGTCACAGAAAAACCCGAATGAACTTTTTGGTCAACCGAATAGCTTCTAGACAGAGAGAAGGAGGAGGAATTGCTGAGGGAGAAGGGATAGCATTTCTATCAGGAACTTACACTTGCCCAGAAATTCCCTGCTGATTTCTGCTTACACATTATTGACTAGGACTGTATCAAATGGTTGCTTCTAGCTTCAGGGAAGGCTGAGAAATGGAGGTTGAGGGGGCACACTGTACCTTGGATAAAATTGAAGTTCTGTTAGTACGAAAGAAGGGGTGACTATTGCATGGGCAGCTGGCAGTGACTGCCACACACACAATTTCCCATGGCATTAGTGACCAGGAGATCGCCCTTCTTAAACATTTGTCCCCACTGTCCTTCACAAGAGAATGATTCCTATAGAATTTCAGGTTCTTCGCACCAGCTGAAGGTTTAGTCCTGCCAAACATTTTCACTTAGAACATCTCAAGCAGCTTAAGAGCGCCCGTACTTGTATGGCTCCATGCTACACTAAGTGCCTTTTAAATTATTTAATGGCTCGATATGTATTTGCACTCCTAAACGAATTTCATTTTCTTCAGTGTGCTCTAATGGATTTTGGACCTTCCCGCTCTAACAACCCGAAATCCCTTAAATGAAAAGCTGCCATATTTAAAGTAACACACTTGGAACGCACTGTAGAAGTATTGCCAGTTCTTCTGGCCACAACATAGAGCAGCAAAAAGACAGAGGCTTTCACTTTCTTAGAGGCAATAGATGCTGCCTTGTGGCCCAGGAAACCTCGTCAATGGCAAAGGTCTTCAGTGATCACCACTGTGGCCACACATTCTAATCACCAGGAGAGCTAAAACACATGCCTCCAATTCCAGGTAGGGCCTACAATGACGAGCCTCCTGTAGGAGAAGGTGGCTTCTCCTTTACTTTGTGCCGTCAGGGAGAGCGCAGGCAGGGGGAAGGAGGCGTTACTGCAGCATAACCTAGCTTAGCCTGACGGATACAGCAAACAGTAATGTCAAACATACAGAGACAAACAACAGATTCCAAAAGAGGCTTCTTTTTGATCTCTGCGTCAATTTGTGACATTTCTAACCTTACCTCTGTGGATGAGTGAGGAGGAAGAAAGGACCCACGTGATAAGGCAATCAGGTCATCAAACCTGAGCACGGGAACGTTCTTCACAAGTGAGGGCCTAGTGGCCTGGGGGGAAAACAATCATACAGATTATGCTATTTTCCATTTTCTGCTATGAATACAAGCTGTCTCCTCCGTTCTGGGTGGAGGCAACCAATCTGGGATGTCAAAACACCTGTTTTTCCTATCAGCAAGAAGATGTCACGATTCTTTTAAACTCATAAAAATTTTATGCCATTATGAATTCCTAAGAAAGCACAGGTCACAGTGGCCTCATATCCAGTGTGATATGAAGGCAGAGGCTGAAAGGAGCAAATGCCCTTATACCATTTTGGTGGTTGATCTAGTGTACAAAACAATTGAATTTCAAATTGTAATGCCCCTGAGTGCAAAGGAAACAATTTGTTTATCCTTGAGTAATGTTTCAGAAAGGTCAGTCAGTCTGAAATTGTAAGTGGTTCCAAGCCACCGACCCATAAAGAGATACTATCCCTGGAACATAAAATGTGTGTAGAAGGTATAAAGAAAAGGGTAATGTAGCGGAAGACAGAATGAGTTTCTCTTGCTTGAGTGATTGTGCTGTGGCATGATGGGAGAACATGGCATGATGGGAGAGCCCGTGGCATGATGGGAGAGCACATGCCATAGAGCTCTAGATTGTAATCTTGAGGTTTGGCTTCCTTGTTTGAATCTACTTTTGAATTCTTCATTCCTGGACCATTTGCTCTGCCTTTGCTGCATCTTAGCACTTGGCCCAGCGCCTCATTTAGTCTTTAAAAGCTATGAGTAGAAGACACAGACCTACTAGAGAATGGACTTGAGGATATGGGGAGGGGGAAGGGTAAGCTGTGACAAAGCGAGAGAGTGGCATGCACATATATACACTACCAAACGTAAAATAGATAGCTAGTGGGAAGCAGCCGCATAGCACGGGGAGAACAGTCGGTGCTTTGTGACTGCCTAGAGGGGTGGGATGGGGAGGGTGGGAGGGAGGGAGACGCAAGAGGGAAGAGATATGAGGACATATGTATATGTATAACTGATTCACTTTGTTATAAAGCAGAAACTAACACACCATGGTAAAGCAATTATACTCCAATAAAGATGTAAAAAAAAAAAAAAAAAAAGCTATGAGTAAATTCATCAGGAAAGCACTGATGCCCAAGTACATCCACCCAAAAACATATGTCTCAACAAAAATACTTGGCTCGTTTGGGGAGATCAGCTCGGTGGTTTGTGACCACCTAGAGGGGTGGGATAGGGAGGGTGGGAGGGAGGGAGACGCAAGAGAGAAGAGATATGGGAACATATGTATATGTATAGCTGATTCACTTTGTTATAAAGCAGAAACGAACACACCATTGTAAGGCAATTATACTCCAATAAAGATGTTAAAAAATAAAAATAAAATAAACAATCAGTATTCTATATTTAAAAAAATAAAAAGAATTTGGCTCAGATGCTAATCCAGAAGCTGCAGGCTGTGCTCAGTGGTGGGAAGCCCAGCCAGGGGGCAGTTGCTGTCTTGCAGGTGGGTGTGGATGAGACCTGGAACTCTGAGATTGCAGGCCAGGGGGGCTCAGTGGGTATTCGCAGGCTGGTAAACTACCAAATAAAGACTTGACCCCAGGTATTTTCGCTCCCAGGCCAGTGATTTCTCATCTCACCCCCATCTGGGAGGTGGCAGAATAAGAATGCCTGAATTAGAATCCTGATTGTCCCCACTTACTAGCAGTGCGACCTTGGACACATCTCTTCACTTCTCTTGCTCAGTTTCCTCATCTTGGCGGCACCTACTTCATGTAGGTTATTGTGAGGATTAAAAGCATGATTGCGTGGAGTTAGTGCCTGGCCCCACGTACTGTTCCCCAAGTGTTAGCAGCTCTATTACTACTAATCCTTCTCATATTTGCATCGTCTTTAAGGCTCTAGAATGAGAAGGGATCTGAGTAGTATGCTGGGTACTGAAATTGAAGAGACTTCTCAGAGAGACTTACCGTGATGAATGATTCCACTCCCCACTGATGAAGGGCTTGGAGGAGAGCCCTGTTCATTCTGCTGGGGAGATCGGAGGGCACTTCACAGGGGGCTGACATTTGAACTGGGCCCCAGAGTGCAAGCAGAACACTCCTGCTTGATTAGATTCCTTCGTGGAAGAATCCTTTTAAGCGCAAAAGCTATTTTTTTATTTATTGGGTACTATTTTATAAGTGACAATCGTAGTTGCAGACTCCCCAGCTCATTATTATTTGAGTTGTGTCAAGGGGATATTTATTATTCACAGCTTTGCCCCCCACTTTACAAAACCTATAGGTTTTAAAAATAGACTTGTTTCGCGCTGAATTTAGGTTAAGATAGTCCTTGTTTGGGCCATAGTCCTTGTTTGCAGATCTGTGTAATACACCCAGTTAATCTGTCTCTCTAACTATCAGCTATAGGGCTGCATTCATTTTATCTCCTCTTCGCAGGGTCTTTTGTTGTCCTTGGATACCCACCTGACATATGTCCCTGAGTATACACTCAGCAACTGATTAATCATAAAAATGATGACATTCCTTGGAGTAATTGACATTATAGAAAAGCATCTGCTGTCTTTCTCAAGGGGGAGGGGTAGGCAATCTCCGGGTCGGCACAGACAGCTGCTCTCCCTGGGTGGGAAGCAGTGGTCTGGCTGTAGAGGGGGATCTGGTCTCGAGCACATGGAACTTCCCTGCTTTGTGCTGGGATGTTAGAAACACCATACTAACCTTGGAGATGGGGCCTGTGCCTCTGGAGGACACCAGTCGCCCTTACATCTAGGTATAATTTCCATACTCCTGAGGGCTCCTCCCACGGTGGCAATCTGCTCTGTCTCTGGTCTGTGTTTTGTGGCAATGTCTGGAAAAGGGGTGTGGGAATAATAAAGAAAACAAAACAAAACCTATAGCAAGGATGGGGTAGGGGCACTTTACAGTTCACTTGAAATCTTAGGTTCAGTTCCATTCAGATCCAAAGCTTGAAAGAAGAGAACCAGAGGGCACGTCCAGGTCACCACCACATCCTGTTTGATTTTTTAATCTCCTAAACAATCCCAAATGCATGTACTTTTCTCCATCTCCCCCATGCTCTGGTCCAGTCTCCATCATCCCCATCCTGTTTAAAATGCATTAGTGTTTCCTGTTATTCTTAGAAAAAAGGCAAAACTCCTCTCTGCTCGCATCTCATACCACTTGCTCCCTTGCCCACTCAGTCCAGCTCCAGAACTCCACACCGGAGTTCTCTCTGCTGTTTACACTCACCAAGTGCTTTCCAGCCTCAGGGCCTTTGCACTAGCTGTTCCCTCTGCCTGTACTACCCTTTCACAGGGTCTTCCTTGGCTAGTTCCTTCTTGTCATTTATAACTCATCCTAAGTATTGCCTCTTCCGAGGGCATTCTCTCTCTCAGTATATATGCATTTACATACATAATAGACATACCTATATCTACATCTGTACACACACATAATTTTTTAAAACTATTTGAGAGTGAACTGCAAACATAATGCTTCCCATCTACCTCTAAGTACTTCAGTGCGTGTTTCCTAAAAACAAAGACATTCTCTTATATAACCAAATACAATGAATAAAACCAGAAAATTAACATTGGTACAATCCTATTATTGAATCTACAGGCTCTTAAACTTTTGCCGTTGTTCCACTAATATTCTCTTAGAGCAAAATAAAGCAAGTTTTTTCCTGGTCCAATATTCCATGCAGGATCATTTCTCTTTGGGATGCTTCAGCCTGGAATAGTTCCACAGTCTTCCTTTATCTTTATCGTAACCTTGACATTTTTTAAGGATCCAGGCCAGCTCCTTCAGTTTGGATCTGTCAGATGTGTTCTCATGATGAGGTTCAGACTGTGCATTCTTGGCAGGACTAGCAGTGAGCTGGTGCTGTGTTCTCTGAGCATCCTCTCAGGTGGTTCACACTGCCAGTCTTCTCTACTGTAACGTTACTATTCATCTCTTGTAATTATGAAGTACCTTGTGGGGATGCACTCTGAGACTGTATAAACATCCTGTTTGTCATCATTGTTTTGCCCAATAGATTAGCATACAGTGATGCTTCTTGCTTGAAACAATTATTACCATGTTGGTTTCCAAATGGTGAATACACCAACCTCTTTTTTTTTTTTTTGCGGTACGCGGGCCTCTCACTGCTGTGGCCTCTCCCGTTGAGGAGCACAGGCTCCGGACGCGCAGGCTCAGCGGCCATGGCTCACGGGCCCAGCCGCTCCGCGGCATGTGGGATCCTCCCGGACCGGGGCACGAACCCGTGTCCCCTGCATCGGCAGGCGGACTCTCAACCACTGCGCCACCAGGGAAGCCCCAACCTCTTTTTTTGTTTGTTTGTTTAGAGCCCATTTTCCTATTTTTTTCAAAATTTTTATTGTGATAAAATACAAATAACATACCGTCTTAATCAGTTTTCGGTGTACAGTTCAGTGATTGCCCTCTTTTAAATCTCTTCATTGCTCTTATCACTCTGAGTTTTAAAAAATTATTTTATTGAAGTGTAGTTGATTTACAATGTTGTGTTAATTTCTGCTGTACAGCAAAGTGATTCAGTTATATATATATATATATATATATATATATATTAATATACATATATACACATTCTTTTTCATATTCTTTTCCATTATGGTTTATCAGAGCATATTGAATATAGTTCCCTGTGCTACACAGTAGGACCTGTCATTTATCCATTCTGTATACACTGGTTTGCATCTGCTAATCCCAAACTCCCGATCCATCTCTCGCCAATGCCCTGCCCTGAGTTTTAAATAGGGTGTTATTTATTACCTATCTAGGATGTAAACTCCATGAAAACAAGATCCTTACTTGTCCTATAAACTAGTACATCTCCCCTCGTAACTGGAACACTGTCTGACGCCTAGAAGGCTCTCAGTAAATATTGATTCATGAATGACTGATTGTAAATGGCTGAACAGAGAAATATGAGCCAGCAGCATTTGGCTCCCACGTGTCACCCCCTCTGGCCTCTCCAGGCTCCTCGGCTCTGCTCTCACATTAGCTTTCCTTTGATTCCTCATACTGGCCGTGCTCTGGTCCACCACAGGGCCTTTGTACATGCTAATGCGCCAGCCTGGAATACTTTCTCCTCCCTGCTTCATTGTTGACTCTTATTCTTCCCTACAATGTCAGCATAAATGTCGCTTTCTTAGAGATGCTGTCCCTGACCTGCCTGACCTGCTTTAGTAGGAGGCCAGATTCGCTAATGATAGGGATTCCCAGCACAGCGTGCCCCTCCTACACAGCACCTGTCATGGGTGCAGGTACAGTTGTTTCTGTGGTTACAGGTCAGTGCCTGTTTCCTGCACCAACCTCCACCTTCCATGCTTGCCGGGATGTTGCCTGGTTTTGCTCACCATTGTACCTTCTACACGGCATTTGCTGAATGCTTATTTCCTCAGCTGAATCACACAACATCTAACGACAGCGTTCGTCCCTCTTCTGCAAGAGTGTTCCATTTGGATGGAGTTGATTGAATGAGCAACTCGGCCAATTTAAATCTTCAGTGTTTGGTAGAAAATTCTTGTCAGTGCTCTTTTAATACTGTGAAATGTTCAACAGTGTTATTAAATTATTCCTTAGCCTTTACTTCTGTCAGATACTTACTCAGAGTTTTAAAATAGTCAGATGCATTTTGTTTGGAATGTTCAGTCCAAACGCTTTCATTTTCATTGCTGAATGATTTGTAAGCATGTGATATTGTGACCCTAAATTGCCAAATGAAGCTCATTTGATTTCTTAAAAATACCAACATGATCTGCAAGCTGGGGTCGTCTTGTTATGTTTCAGAGGAATCTAGCTAAGTTTCTAAGTCTCAGACATACTTAAGTTAGGAATATTAAAATGCATGGCTTATTATAGTTTTTCAAATAGTTAGAGAAGGTGGAATCAAATGCCTGTAGAACCCCTGTTGCATTTCTTTAGAATCTTCAGGGCTCTCAGAACACAGTTTGAAAACTTCTAAACCAGATCAACATCCTCATTTTATTGCTGATTAGAGGGATGTGAAAACTTGATCAATTGATTTGCCTGCAAGCCCATCGCTGGGTGTGTGGTGGAGGAGCTGAGATTATGATCCTGCCCTCCTGACTTTAGGGTGGTTAGGACTGGTCTGAAGTGAGAGAGGAAGAGGCAGAGAGAAAGAAGAGAGAGAAAAGAGGAGGGAAGGAGAGCAGAAGAGAGGAGACGAGAACGAACCAGTTAATGTCAAAGGCAGACAATAAATAGTGATTACCTAGTTACAGCTGAGATGATGGTTACTAGTTAGATTTTTTTAAAATAGCCTTAATTGGGCTTCCCTGGTGGCGCAGTGGTTGAGAGTCCGCCTGCCGATGCAGGGGACGCGGGTTCGTGCCCCGGTCCGGGAAGATCCCACGTGCCGCGGAGCGGCTGGGCCCCTGAACCATGGCCGCTGAGCCTGCGCGTCCGGAGCCTGTGCTCC
>NW_006780322.1:2845218-2850879 GCF_000442215.2 Lipotes vexillifer
GCCGCGGAGCGGCTGGGCCCGTGAGCCATGGCCGCTGAGACTGCGCGTCCGGAGCCTGTGCTCCGCAACGGGAGACGCCACAACAGTGAGAGGCCCGCGCACTGCCAAAAAAAAAAAAAAAAAAAAAAAAAATAGCCTTACTTTTTTCAAGAGCATCTTTAGGTTCACAGCAAAATTGAGCAGAAGGTACAGAGATTTTCCTATTTACTCCCTGCCCCACATACATAGCCTCCCCCCTTGTCAACATGCCCAACCAGCATGGTACATTTGTGACAATCCATGAACCTACACTGACACATCATTAGCACCCAAAGCCCGTAGTTTACGTCGAGGCTCAGTTTTACTAGTTAGATTTTAAGTAAAGGTTCAGGTTGGAGGACGGGCTTCCCCCAGCCCTGGAGAGAGAGGTAGGGCCCAGATTGTCACCACCCACAAAGGTGTGGCACGTCCCTATTGTACCACAAGCTGGGGGCAGGTTGTTCCCCTGTAGGCCGAGGCTCCCTCCCACTTCTCCAATAACTAGTGGCACTTTGTATGCCAGTCCTAGTGTGAGGCGGCTGTCCTGATCCGAGGCAGGGTGATACACCATGAACCAGTCACGAACATGGATCCGTTCCTTCCCTCCTGGACAACTGCAAAGCCAGAACTGGATCGTTTTCTGTGTTGAGAATTGTGCTTCTTATAGGCTTATTATGCCTGGGGCTTGTGGAACCTATGACTTTCCCTAGAAGTTGCCTGATTAAACACTTAACATCTAATGCAAATAAGCAGCCAATTTCTAAAACGGGGCCGTTGCTGAGTAATAGCACATATTCTTCCCTTCCTCCTATTACTGCTCCCATCCCCCACTGGCTGGGCTGGCTTCGCTTGCAGATAACCTCTTCCTGCGCCCTTTTCTTGCCTCCTCCAACCCTGACAGATTTTTTTATAAATTTATTTTATTTATTTTTGGCTGCATTGGGTCTTCGTTGCATTGCACGGGCTTCTCATCGCCGTGACTTCTCTTGTTGCGAAGCACGGGCTCTAGGCACTCGGGCTCAGTAATTGTGGCTCACGAGCTCTAGAGCGCAGGCTCCGTAGTTGTGGCACGCGGGCTTAGTTGCTCCACGGCATGTGGGATCTTCACAGACCAGGGCTCGAACCCGTGTCCCCTACATTGGCAGGCGGATTCTTAACTACTGTGCCACCAGGGAAGCCCAGTCCTCATAGATTTTTGTTTTCTGTCTCTATACTGATACATTCTCTTTCCCAATTTTACATATTTGCTGTTTCTCTCCTTTATTGAGTTGCTAAGAATGCGTCTATTTATTTATAACCAGCTCTTGGATTAATCAGTTTTGTTTCATTAATTTTTATTATCTTATTTAATTCCTTTCCTCTTTCCTTCGATTTATTCTGTTTTTCTAACCTTTAAAGCTGAATGCTTAGCTATTTTATCTCCATTCTTGTTAATGGAAGTATTAAGGCTCGGAGTTTGTTTCCAAATATGGCTCTGGCTACAGCTCCTAATTGTCAATATATCATGTCCTCTGTCATTTTCTAAATAATATGCGATTGCATATTCTATGCGAGGTTAATAATATGCGAGGTTAGACTTCCTCTCTGAACAAATGTTATTTGGGGGAGAGTTTTAAGATTTCTAGTTGGCAGTTTTTTGTTGTTAAACTTTATTAGCTGGTTTTAATGTTTTGTGGTCAGAGAATATGTCTGTCTCAGTATTTAAGGTTTACTGGAAGTTCCTTTTATCCTAATTTGTAATGAATTTTGATAAATGTTCCATTAAGGTATAATACAAATGTCTCTAAGACCTCCTGCCTGTTTTTAATATGCAATTTACCTTTTCTTTTAATACGCAATCAAAGTGGTTCAAGCCCGTATTCTACAAACTGTGGGAAGGCCTGTGCCTTTCCCAGATTCCCCAAGACTTTTCGCCTGGAGGGGTGAGCATTTCTTGGTCCACCTCTTACTCCATGCTCTTGGTGCTTCTGACCATGACCTTACGCAGCAGGCTGTTGGTCATGACAGGCCCATTACACTGCAGTATCAAGTCACGCCATGAACTCAGTGGCTGAACACAACAGAGATTTCTCTCTTGCTCCTGCTGTATGTCCACCGAATTTTGGTGGGGAGACCTGTCCCATGTCTTCCTTACTCAGAGACTTAAGCTGGTGGAATTGTCACCATTCGGAAATTGCCGGTAGCTGCAGCAGGAGGAAGGGTTCTAAAATGCTTCTTTCCAGATGAACACCTGTCCATATTTCACTGACCGCAAAAAGACACATGGCAAGACCAAACTGGAAGAGAGTGGGGAACTACCATCCTCGCCTATACCTGAAAGTAGAGAGGAAACAGATACCGGTGAGCATCACACTTGAGAGCTTGCCTTCCAGAGGAGCTGCCCTCTTTGTTAATACATTTGCTCTCACCGAACCTGTCCTTTCTCCTTTATTCTCCCAAAGCACCACTAACCCAAGGCTCTTCTGCATGTCAGACTTTTAATCAAAGGGTGAGGCAGACAGAAGGCATTCATAGTATAGGGCTGGAAACAATTTTACATTCAATGTCAGACATCAGTGATTCTCAAAACGGGAAGTTTTCACTGTCTGCTTCTGTCTACAGGCCTCTGTTTTTCGCTGTGTTCTGTCCCAGTGCCCCTACCTGTCCCTGCATCTCTCATCTTTCCCCATTTGCTGTTGGTGCAATAATTACTTCCTCTGTAGGGCAATTTATCCCCATGTCTCACCATCTTTTTCCACATCAAGGCTGGGGAGGGTTGGCCAATAAAAGGAAACACTTGTTTCCTTTACTAACTGCACTTCTGACACCAAATGTCTGACTTTTTTCCCCCCACACTGACCATTTCTCCAACACTAGCTGGGTGTCCCATAATTCAATTCAATTCTGTCACTGTTTACCTGGAGTAGGATCCTACAAGTTAAGGGCTCTGTCCCGTGAGGTTGCCCCCATTTCAGATACCAATTGCAAGTCCAGGCCTTTGCAACTTCTGACTGACTGGCTATAAACCAGGGGTTCCCACAGCCCCCTCCTTGGGTTCAGTAATTTGCTAGAACAGCTCACAGAACTTGGGGAATCACTTACCTACATCCACCAGTTTATTATATAATAAAGGATATAATAAAGAATAAAGATGAACAGCCAGATGAGAGGTACTTGGTGAGGTCTGGAAGGGTCTCAAGTGCGAAAGCATCTGTCTCTGTGGAGTTGGGGTGCACCACCCTCCCAGCACATGGGTGCGTTCATGCTCTCCAGACCCTGTACTTTAGGGATATTTATGGAGGTTTCATCACATAGGTATGATTGATTGATTATTATCTCAACCTCCAGCTGTTCTCCCCACCCCAGAAGATAAAGGGTGGGGCTGAAAGTTCCAAGATCCTACTCATAGCTTGGTCTTTCTGGTGACCATCCCCCAACCAGGAGCCTACCAACAGTTACCTCATCAGAACAAAAGATGCTTCTATAATCTAGGAACTTCCAAGGGATTTAGGAACTCTGTGTAAGATGTGTCTATCACCCCCTCACTTAGGAAATTACAGGGGTTTTAGGAGCTCTGGGTCAAAGACCAAATATTAGGACAAAAGTCACTCCTAGCACCCCTATTATGGAAATTTACAAGAGTTTTAGGCGCTCCAGGTTGGAACTGGAAGCAGTGACTAGTATATATATTTCTTATTACTTCACAACAAGGGAGGCAGGAGCTCACTTTTCATTTCTTAAGGGTCCCATCAAAAAATTTCCTAGGCCAATAAACAAGACAAAACAACCCACCCCCTCCACTATCTCCCTGAATAAATGATGCTTTTCTTAGAATAAAGAAAAGCTTTGCTGAAATGTTTGTTTTAACTGGCATTTTATTCTGCTTTAGATGCTTGCAGGGAAGTTCTTTTTCATAATGTTACGCTCAGTATACACCTTGCTATCTAAATCTATTGGGTTCCTGAGTTTGTACTGTGAGGACGTGGATAGTGAGGGATTCTCTTAAATTTAATTAATCAACCTATTCAGGTTCTTTACCTCCTTGTCCATTTTTTTAGCCTCTTTAATTTGTCATGACTGTGAAGCATATTAATGTCATCCATTATTATTGGGATCCTGTAATTTTCTCGACAATTCTCAATAGATTTTGCTTTATATCTATAGTCCAGTACTATGTTATGTGATGCATAATAGCTATGATATTTTCATTGTGGGAATTACTCTTTTCAAATATAAAATAATCTTTGTATCATCTAGAGATTTTTACCTTGAATTTTATTGTTTTTGATATAAATATTGCAACTCATAGATTGTTTACATTTATTTCTCCCTGGTGCATATTTATCCAGCTAATTACTTTTAGTCATATTGTATGAATTCATTAAATACATATCTTTTCTTTTTAGATCTGCATAAGATTTATTGATCAGATTGTTTTAGAAAACCAACAGCAAAACACTGACAAGATACATAAATACAGATTGGACATTTTAGGGTAAATTCACTCTATTTACTACCTGCTTGTAGGAAACCAGAAAAGGTGGGAAAAGCTGTCCTGAACATACGGCATGCACACCAGAGTGCAAAAGGACTTCCACACTATTTAACAGGACTGTGGCAAATAGTTTTAAAGTAAGGCAAGCGTTGTGTGTGGCCTAAGCATACCCTGTACCAAGAACTAAGCCCAGGCTCACCTCAGAGACTGCATGTGAGTGAGGTTTCCCTTTCTTGCCTAGTTCTTCCAGTAAAATCCTCGCTGGCAGGTGCCTTTACAGGGAGATGGCTGGCGCTGTCCCTGTTCAGACTCTGTGTACAAGGAAGTGGCTTTAGAGAAAGTCAGTGTGTTTCTGATGCCTCCTTTGTATTCTAAATGTGCAACTAGTAAAACAGCAATTACTACAGCTTGGTGAAACTGCCTCTGACTCACCCTGTACAGTGACTAAGCACGGCCTTTAAAAAACTTCTAGAAAGTGAAAAAAATAAAAGATAACATGAAAATTATATGAAAAAGATGGTACCGCTTTTGAAGCACAACTCAAAACTTCTTTTCATAACACCAGATGAGGGAAGAGGTCACTTTCCACTAAATCTAACGACCTTAGAAGGGAAACGCCACTGCTGGGCATGATCTGGTGGCAACGCACACAGAGGTTACAGAACTCTACCAAGCCTACCTCAGGCCCTGCCAATGCTCCTAGAGCCCCCGAGGCATTTGGGGAACCTAAGCAATTTAAGCAAATGCTGACCAGTTTTGGAAGCTTATGATCATAGGACCATACACCCTCATCCATCCTGGAGCTCAATGCTAGAACAATGAAGAATGAGGAAATTGACTTTCTGTGCTCTATCAGAGTGCTGGCAGGTAGACAATTCAGCAACCCATGCCACCTTCTAAGAATCTTTAAGACCACATAAAGACAAACTGATTTTACAGAATTAAGACCAAGTAGTCTTAGAGGATAATTCAACCTTTTCTACAAGCCAAGCATTATGGGTTATAGGAAAGGTTGAGGCTCCTTCAAGAATAGTGGAGGGCTTCCCTGGTGGTGCAGTGGTTGAGAGTCCGCCTGCCGATGCAGGGGACACGGGTTCGTGCCCCGGTCCGGGAGGATCCCACGTGCCGTGGAGCGGCTGGGCCCGTGAGCCATGGCCGCTGAGCCTGTG
>NW_006780322.1:2850911-2855854 GCF_000442215.2 Lipotes vexillifer
AAAAAAAAAAAAAAAAAAAAAAAAAGAATAGTGGAAAAGAAAGTATTTGCAAAGAGCCAAAGGAATGTATCCAAATGATGGGATTTCCTCTGCATCATACACAGCTTTTTTCTTCCAATATGTGCTAAGAGTTCTTTGGTGGTTATAGGAGAGACAGCCTAGAACGCAGGGCAGGAGACTATGCCAAAGCAGAAGAGTGAAGACTGACATCTAAGCTCACCATTAACCGCTGTCATCAGGTTGACCGCCTACAGCTAACTGGGCTGCTTATGTGTTTGCTGGTTTCTAACCCCTCTGTGATTCCTGCTTTTCAATTTCTAACTACACATTAGCCCCACTCCATTGAAAAGGAGGTGCTTGTGGGAAAGGGTAGGGAGAAGGAAGAACTATAAATGAATCAATTGTTTGATAGATAAGTTGAAACACTGATTATCTATGGATTTCAATTATCTGTGCTTTACTCTGGGTAACGAAAGGTCACTGTTAATACACCTTTTGCTTAGAAATATTAATGTTTATTATTATATTTTTAAATCTAGCTATGTAATGGACATGAATAGCTTAGAGCAAATTTTTACATCATGTCACCAGGGCCCTGAAAAAAGATTTGCCAGTAGAAAGGGTTTCAGTTTGGCCCCTGAACAGTTAAAATTTCAATCTATTCTATACTGGTTTATAGATTTTCCGGAATATGGAAAATACTTTATTAAATGAAGAAAGCATCATTTTTCTTCATTTAATAAAGTATTACATTCACAGATAAATTAGTATATACATGGGAGAACTGATAGTATTAAATATTACGTTTTAATTCTCCATTTAGAAAACTCCTTACAGGTAGACTTCCTTGTTCCTAGGCAAAGAAATGTAAGGTATGCAAACATGAGATAGTACAAAGATGACTGGGGAAAAGTCTCAATTCTAACAAACCCAAGAAACAATAAATCTCTAAGAGTTGGAGTAAGGAGGCACTGGACTTGGAAGTCCAGCTTTACCAAGAGTTGGCCTAAGCCAGCCAATCACATCTCAAATTTTTGGTATAATTTGACTCTAAAGTAATGAGCTGGCTTCCCCAAGACAGATACAAAATAGTAGTCTACCTGCTTTATAGTCACACCTTATCTATAATCTGTATATATCCATACGTGTTTCTATATATTGCACTTAAACTTACAGGACTGCAGTGAGATGGCTGGGAGTACCTCAAAGAGGCAGAGAAGCAGCAGGCATAAACTTTCCTAAATCGAGTAACAGTGTCAGCAATTCAGGGTACTGGTTTTGGATATACTAAAATGCCTGGTGACTCCCTATATAAAATTCTAGTCATCTACGTTTAAGTCATCATATACACAGTGTCATTTGGCATCCAGAACATGTGCACATGTGTGATTCTATAGCCCTCAGAGCCCATCATACTACACCATTTTCACCAGTGTTATATCAAAAGAAGACACTTTAGACCAAGGATATGTACTTTTATGAAAACGTTACACACAAGGTCTTGGATGTCAGGCCTCCAAAGTCTACCTCAAAGAAGACCGCCTTCAGAAGGTTTTAAAAAGGATGCTAGCAAGTGTGGATTGAACCAGTCTCTCTTTCAGATCTCTGGTGTCGTAGAACTAGAGACCTGCTTATATCCCAAGGACTATGGAAGGATAAGCACAGAGGCTGAGCATTCAGTCTTTGGTCCCTATCAATCCAGGACAAAGATCCTTTTGCCACCCTGGGGAGTGTGACTTGTTTAATTATGGATACTTTCCCCCCAAACTTCCAGAGACTAGATTGGAGTCATGCAAAGCAAAGCTTTGTTTTGAACTAATGGAGCTGCTCAGACTGACTTGCTCTGGAGAGAGCTCCTCATTGGAACAAGCCTAGCAGTGGGTGGTAAGAAGTTAAAGGCCTGACTGGTCATGGCAAGAGGAGGATGGGCCTCTAGGGGACTTGCTCCTTTTCCTGCCTCTCCCCTAGCCCCTCACTCCCCCAAAAGGACCCAAACTCACAGATGAAAGGTTGTTACAAGACCTTGCAGAACACAGGCTCTACGAAATCAACCCCACATGGATGGGAGGTTATAATAAGGCCTGGAAGTTAGGAGTCCAAGTCTAGAGGCCACATTTTTCTCTTCCCCAGAACCGAACACTAGAGGGTAACTTTTTAGCCATAACTCAAGGGTGATTTTAAATCCACACATGAGCCTAAGAGATTCCCTTCTGGGACAAAGGAAAAAGCAGAATAATTTTAAAAGCTAAGCGAAAAAGAGGCACTTAAAGCAAAAACATGTCCCTGGTCTCCCATCTGAGTCTCCTGTTATGATGTAACCAACGGGATGATCAGCACTGTGCCCTCCTGCACACCTTTAGCACCTTTCATACACTGAAGGACTTCCAGCTGCTATGTCTCAGTGACCACCCTAGCAGCCTGATGGCAAAGCAAGTGAACATTTAGGTCATTTCTTTTTTAGAATTAAAATACAACACAAAACAAACCAGAACTAAAATTTCACACCAAAGTGAATGATCCTCAGTTTCATTCCTTCCTCAGGCTAGTTTTTAAAATGATACTTAGTTCATCAGGAAGAATGACCTGTGGCTTTTCCCCAAGACCTTTTTCCAGTTACTAGGCAATTACTCACAGCACCATGCACATTCAAGCAGACAGAAAACGAGGCAAAAAGCTAAGAGAAATATCAAGGGCCAATTGGCTTTCTAGAGATAAAACCCATTGCAGGTGCACGGCCCAGAGTGAGAAAAGAAACAGTTCTGAAAGGAAATGGCCAATATGGCAGTCAAAGCTCACAGCCCAGAGCAGAAGCCCTCCCTGTCCTGGTCTACTCTGGCTTCGCACGAACTTACATTCATGTCCCACAGCATTTATGCCACACACTTGGGGTCTGCAGTTCCCCACAATGAAGTCAGAAAGATACTGGAAACCACTAATAAGCGTAGGAGAATTTCAAAACTGCCCAGAACGAAGAACTTTGACCACCATGAATTTCTTGATTTGAAATGTTCTTGGTGCCATAATTTCTAAGGGCAACGACAAACAGCACAACTACAACACACAGTAAAGTCTTTAGACAAGTCAACTATAACCACTGCTGGCACCATAAGGATGAGAAAAAGAAGTCACTAATCAAGAGCTGCTGAGCTGCTTAACTTTTCTCCAAAGTCAAAGGATCAGTTTGGGTACCTAGGCAGCAAGATATCAACCACCGCTGCCATTAGATGCAGCTACTCAATTAGATGTACCTTTGAAAACAGAAAGTTAAACATCTAGCTTTCCCTATAATCTGCAAGAGTCTCAAGGTTCGCCTTCTTGTTCTATCCCCCAACCTTCTTGTTGTTGTTGCTGGATTTAATTTTTTTAATTTTATTTTTATTGATGATGTTGCTTTAATTTATAGAGCACTGCCTGAGAGGGTCATATGTTTATAGAGTTCCTTTAAATTTTTCCTTATCTTACCTTGATTCATCACATTATTAAGGTACTTTCAGACTTTCCCTCAACTCCATCAAGGAAGAGGGAGTATGTGAGTACGTGAGTATGTGTGTGTGTATTGGGGCAGAAAGGAGAGAAGCAAAGAAAAAAGCACGAGGGAAAGCGAGATTCCATACATTTAAAACAATTTACAGAAAGGCATCTGATGTATTTTCTGAATAAGGCCTTGATCAGGGTAACCAATCCTCTCTGTAGCACATTCTACACTGCCCATAAATAAAGGTGTCTCTTTAAATTAACATTTCCAGTATCAATGAACAGTCCAGAGATCCTCATTTCAAGCGCTCGATGAGTCCCTGTGTGAGTCCAAGGTGCAGAAGCTGTGTCCGGGAGAGGTTTGCTAGGCTGGGGGAGGCCGCAAGCAGCTTCTCCCACGCCAGTTCCAGCAGGCTAGGAACCACCAGCCAGATCTTAAACAACGACCCAGTCCGTTTATTTTCGTGGATGTTCACCACTCCTCCATGAATGTACATGCAACCCGCTGGTGTAACAGCTGCAGTGAAAATAAACTGGCTCTGGCATGGTAGCTGGGAGCTTTACCCATTGAAAAGTCTGCAGATTCAGCTTCCAGATATCTCCCAGGATCACTTCTCCATTATAGCCCCCGCAGATAAGCACATCATTTTTTATCTGAACACAGCTGTGACATTTTCGGGCTGCAGGAAAACCTATTTTTTCATGGGGTTTTGTTGCGATTTCCTCCCATGCATTCACTTCAAGGTTGTATGCATGAATCTTCTTTAAGGAATAAGCTGTCCAAGAAGTACCGCCTCCCAAGATGTAAATCCTCTGCCCATCATGTGTAACTTCATGTCTGTATCTCTCTTCTGGTGGATCACAGGATAGGTTGTTTGGTCTCAGTTGTGTCCACTCTCTGGTACTGAGATCTGATTTGCGCAGGTCTGTGCTGTAAATATAGCCAGTTGTCCCTCCAAAGACATAAAGGGAGCCATTGATGATAGCCATGTCCTGTCCATATATACGACTGGGTTTCTCCCCCGGACAGCTGAGTAAAGCCCATCTCTTATACTTCACGTTACAGACATGGACGTCATTGCCATTGCTCTCACCAAATGGGACGCCTGTTCCTTCAAACACTAACAGGTTGTTTCCATGCAGCACGAGTGACATAGATGCCAATGCTCGGGGCATGTAGCCATCTGTGCCCATCTGGTGCCATACTCCTGTAGCAAAATGATACCTCCAAAGTTCCCTGAAGAGAGGATAGTCTTCATGATCTGGCCCTCCTGATTCATCATAACCTGGGTTGTAACCTCCAAACACATAGATTGGTATTAGCTGCCACACAGCGATGTCCGCCTCGTGCTGGTGGAGGTCTGTGGCCTGGCGGGTGCGACCGCCCGGAAAGTTGCACGAAGCGGTTGAGCTGGCCGGCCCCCCGACCCCCGCTGCCCGCAATGCCCCCCGCCGGCCCCGCTGTCTCC
>NW_006780322.1:2855995-2861732 GCF_000442215.2 Lipotes vexillifer
GTTCGCGGGCCTCTCACTGCTGTGGCCTCTCCCGTTGCGGAGCACAGGCTCCGGACGCGCAGGCTCAGCGGCCATGGCTCACGGGCCCAGCCGCTCCGCGGCATGTGGGATCTTCCCGGACCGGGGCACGAACCCGTGTCCCCTGCATCGGCAGGCGGACTCTCAACCACTGCGCCACCAAGGAAGCCCCCCACATAACTTTTTATGAGTAGTCTAGAGGTGGGTTTTGTTTGACATTCCCACACCTATCCTGTCATAACCACTTTACATTTGTGTCTTCAAATCTCTGGCTGCAACATAGCATGGGAATCCATGTCTGTCCTGGCCGTGTTGCATGACTGACACTGCAAACCTGGTACAGATGTAGCATGAGAGATGCTCACAGGGGTGATATATATGTGCAATGGCTCTGGCCACTGGAGGAGCACCTTCCACATCATAGTGGGAAGTTTGCTCAATTTTCTGGAGGGTATAGACCCTGAGGGGAGGCATTTAGTTGGGGAGGAATAAGTCCTCACCTTCCTGCTAATGAGCTTTCTGTCCTGCAGGTGACAAAGACAAGTGCCCATATCAGTCACTATTTGTGCCTCTCCTTCAATCACACAGATCTTGTGACAAGTAAATATTCATCCATTGTTTTAGCTCTAGTCTAATTGTCAGCCTTCATTTTTGGAGTTCTTATGAGTTATCATCTGATTTTGTATGTGAGTTGACATTGGTTTTTAGTGAAAAGTTGGGGGAGGGTGAGTTATGGATCACTAGCCAGATACCATCCTAAACTGGAATTTCTTTAAATATTTGTAATCATTTAAAAAACCCTGGTCTTCCCTTACTGGATTCCTGTTTTCATTTACAGATAAGTCTCACAAATGGTGTTAATTTAGAAAATAAAGAAGTAAAGGAGCTATAGAAACAATTGGAGGAATTTAGAAAATAAATAAGTAAAGGAGCTATAGAAACAATTGGAGGCCTTGTAGGATCCTGGACTCTGGAATCAGATGAATGCAGGTCCAGTGTTCAGTTCTGCCACTTATTAGCTGTGTGTTCCTGGGCAACTCACTTAAACTCTCTGGGCCTCAGTTTGCTTTTCTGTAAAATGGGGATAATAATTTTCACTCTAAAGAGTGGTAGTGAAAATCAGAGGCAATCTGTGGTGTGTTTGCCAGAACGTGCTCTCTTTTGGCCTCACATGGATTTGAGGAGCTGAATCACAATCGGAAGAATTCTTAGGGAGATGGAATCAGAGCAGGGGAACTTGGATGAATTCAGTGTTTCAAAACAGTATGAAGCCTGAAGTATCCTTTTTATAATAGGGGTGGTCTCTCTCCTGAATTGTACTTTATGAGCATCCTCGATGGACTAATGATTCTGCCTCCCTCCAAGCTGATATTATTTAAGTATTCATTTAACTTTTATATAAAGGAGGAGTGAGGAGAAATAAATTCTCCTCATGTCCAAAATAAAGAAAACACTCATAAGATTTTCTGAACTGGGCAGCTTCTCAAAAGGCATATGAAAAGTTCTAGAAGTTATATAATAAGCTAAGTAGCTTATCTCAGTACAGAGCACTCTATCCTGTCTTTAATTTAGAAATTTCAGCTGAATGTGGTGACAGACTTCAGGGGGCTGTCATGCTTCTACCATGAGAGCTGGAGGGGTATTTTACAAAAATACTTAAAAATTGTAGGTCAGCACAGTCAAGGAGCTGCCCTAAGTCTTCTGTCTGCTCCAGGGGAGCAGAATCAGCTTACGTTTCACCATAATGTGAGGAGTCATGTACGGAAATCTCAGTTAACTGGTGCTGTTTCTATGAACACCTGGTTAAAATTGGCACTGTATCTCTACATATATGACAATAGTGATACTGTAATGCTGCTTGATGATGGGTGCTCCAGGTGTGTGCCCAGCTGGCCCACCTTCAATCTAACTACTGCCCCTGTGACACTCTCCTTGATACCTTCGTGCCTGTCCTGTGTTCCTTCCTCCTGACATAGTTTTTCTTGGGTGATGGGACAGAAATCATCGCCATCCGACTGTTCTCAGCCTTTCTGCTCCCCTGGCAGCTGAAGAAGACACTGGTTTCGTGCACACAGCTTCCTCCCTGGCCATCTTGTACCCTCCTGAGGAGGGAAGGCATGACTGGTCAGGCAGACACATTTGAGTAAGTTAGCTGCTTTTGTAAGCCACGGTGCAAGGGTCATCTTTATTAGATCTGCCATAGGCCTATTCTTCTGGCTTCTGTGATGACGAGTGGGGAATAGAGGCAGGTGTCTCACTGTAGCTTCCCTGTGCTGACAAGAATCAGTACCATCACCATCACTGTTCATAACAATAAAGCAATCGCAATAATTGGGGCAGTCGGGTAAAGCACCGCTAGAAATGGAAACCCAACTAACACTCTTAACTCTAGGGATAGAAATTATAAAATTCTTCTTATAATCACCTCAAAATTGTGAACATTTTGGGTAGGGAATTTCACAAGATCTAGAGTAAGAATTCATTCATTCATGAAAACTCAGCAGACCCTCATCAGTCCTAGTTTGTGCAAGCTGTTCTTCCAGGGCTGTGGAGGATGGAGAGATGGGTCAGAAATGGATCCCTCAAGGATCTTGGTTTAAAAAGGCAGATAAACCATGTATCCAGAAGGTATAGTTCAAGGTGGAGGCTGCTCACTTCCTTTGTTTAAAATTGAAGTGTAGTTGGTTTATAACGCTGTGTTAGTTTCTGGTGTACAGCAAAGTGATTCAGTTATATATATTATGTATCTATATATTATATATCTAGACATTATATAATATATATAATATATATTATATTCTTTTTCATATTCTTTTCTGTCTTATGGTTTATCACAGGATATTGAATGTATTGATAGTTCCCTGTGCCATACAATAGAACCTTGTAGCTTATCCGTTCTATATATAATAGTTTGCATCTGCTAACTCCAAACTCCCAATCCATCCCTCCCCGCCCCACAACCACAAGTCTGTTTTCTCTGTCTGTGAGTCTGTTTCTGTTTTGTAGATAGGTTCATTTGTGTCATATTTTAGATTCGACGTATAAGTGATATCATATGTTATTTGTCTTTTTCTTTCTGACTTACTTCACTTAGTATGATAATCTCTAGGTCCGTCCATGTAGCTTAGCTGCAAGTGGCATTATTTCATTCTGTTTTACGGCTGAGTAATAGTCCATTACACACACACACACACACACACACACACACACGCACACACACACCACACCACACCACACCTTCTTTATCCATTCAGCTGTTGATAGACATTTAAGTTGCGTCTTGGCTATTATAAATAGTGCTGCAATGAACATTGGGCTTCATGTATCTTTTCAAATTATAGTTTTGTCTGGGTATACACCCAGAAGTGGGATTGCTGGATCATATGGTAACTCTGTTTTTAGTTTTGTTTTTTTTTTTGCGGTACGCGGGCCTCTCTCTGTCGTGGCCTCTCCCGTTGCGGAGCACAGGCTCTGGACGCGCAGGCTCAGCGGCCATGGCTCACGGGCCCAGCCACTCCGCCGCACGTGGATCTTCCCGGACCGGGGCACGAACCCGCGTCCCCTGCATCGGCAGGCGGGCTCTCAAGCACTGCGCCACCAGGGAAGCCCCTATTTTTAGTTTTTTGAGGAATCTTCATACTGTTCTCCATAGTGGCTGCACCAATTTACATTGCCACCAACAGTGTAGGAGGGTTCCCTTTTCTCCACACCCTCTCCAGCATTTATTGTTTGTAGACTTTTTAATGATGGCCATTCTGACCGGTGTAAGGTGGTACCTCATTGTAGTTTTGATTTGCATTTCTCTAATAATAAGCGATGATGAGCATCTTTTCATGTGCCTATTGGCCATCTGTATGTCTCCTTTGGAGAAATGTCTATATAGGTCTTCTGAGGTGCTCACTTCTGAAAGGGGTACTGACACAGTGTTGGCTCAGAGAGTTCAGAGGATCAAGCACATGGGTTGTTTTTTGGGTAAGGCCCTCCTTAGCAGATGTCACCTCAGGGCCCTTTAATTTATCCCCCACGCTTGCTTCTCACAGAGAACATCCCTAAAGATGCTGTGGTCCTCTTCCCCCTCCTGCCAGCAGCCGGTTCCCTCCCGTCTTTCCCTGTTTCCTTTGCATCTCAGACACCCCCTCCCATGGTGGCAGCAATATTGAGGTTCTCTCCCCTCCTCCCAGACCCTTGTCCTATCTCTGACTCTCCAAATGCCGCCAACCACCTGGGAGCATTTTACCCAGTCCCCCTACCCCAAATGGCTTCCCTGGACCCCCCTCCCTGCTTCAAGGGGAGCACAAGGTTTGAACCATTGGTGGACGCCAGTGGGGTGACCCTCCTGTTTGGAGAAACATGGGGGTAGATGTTTTGGAGGGAGAAGTGCTGGGCTGGCTTTGGGTGGTTGATCCTGCTTCCCAAAGCCATTCCTGGTAACGTGGGTCAATCACTTGGCACTTGTCCCAGGCCCTTGTCAATTGTCCTCTCCCTTTCCATGTGGATAAACTCATTTTTTCACATGGATTTTTTCATGTGGCCTGTACAGCTGCCAGCGGGCCTGTTTGGACTGTCTGTCCATGGAGCACCCACTCTACAGGTCAATGCTAGCAACTTTGTGAAAGGGTGTCCCTGGTGGGGGAGGGACGGCAGGCCCATCAGAAGAAGTGGGCAGAAGGCACTGCTGAGGCCAGGCCCAGGCTTTCTAAATCTAGAGCTCAGAACAGACTGGTTTCCTTGACAACAGGGATGAAGTCTGCTCATCTGCTCCTGGGGGTGGGTTTTGTGCGTGCGTGTGTGTGTGTGTGTGTGTGTGTGTGTGTGTGTGTGTGTGGAAAGTACGGGGACTTTGGGACAAGAAAGGCGATCCTTTATCAAAGTAGCAGCGCATTTCTTAAAACTTGCCAACTCTTACTGTATTATTAACAATATTAACAACTTCCCAGGTGGCACAGTAACATCAGTTATGTAATTTGCACATTGGAATCCAGATATAGAATCTTCCCTTCCTTTCCACTGCATTGCCTCTGATCCTTGACATATTTTACCAGACTTGCAACACCTTTTTGATAACTTTTTGACACGTCAGTCAAATATGTATTCACCCCTAGAACTCTTGAAGGCTAAATGAAAAGCATTTCTTGTCTGTCCAGCTAGCAATGATTTGTGTGGCCAGGCTGCTGGGAGGAAATGAAAATCGGCTCCAGACAAGCTGGTGTTGGCTCAAACCTATACTTGTCAGATGGCATCCTCAGAAAAGGCTTTGGGATCCAAACTCCCATTCTTTTTTTTTTTTTTTTTGGGTCGGTGGTTTTTTCTTTTGTGTGTGTGTGTGTGTGTGTGTGTGTGTGTGTGTGTGTGTGTGAAGGGCTTTAGATCTTTCCTTGTGGGATCTCAGATTCCCTGGAGAAGTTTTCTCAAATCTCCCACCTGGAGGTAAAGGTCTAGCTGGGTTGTTCTCGGGGCCGGTGGGGAAGGAGAGCCAGGGGGCCTCAGCTTTCAGCACACAGCAAACCCACTTTTTTCTCTCCTGCAGCTCACGTCCTCGCCTGTGCCAGTGACCTCTGTCTGGCCTGAGACCCTCAGAATCCCCCTTTCCAGAGAAGACACTTCTGGGCTTGAATGGGTAGGGAACCAGATGCTCTGACCAGTAGTCTGAGCTTTCTTCAATTAGAACCCTGAATTAATATAAAAACAGCACCAGGTGTCACAGCTGTGCCCGCTCCAC
>NW_006780322.1:2862459-2864350 GCF_000442215.2 Lipotes vexillifer
GGATCTTCCTGGCCCGGGGCACGAACCCGCGTCCCCTGCATCGGCAGGTGGACTCTCAACCACTGCGCCTCCAGGGAAGCCCCAAAGTCCCATTCTTGATGCAAAGCAGAGGACTCAGGCTAAAAGCAGGTCCATTTGCTTTGCTCAGCAGCCTGATTTCAAGCAGCACGTCTCATCTTGGTGGAGGCTTGGTGTTTAATTCATGCACCGCCCTGCCCTTCCTATGCATTATTAAAGTCTCTTTAAAAAGCAGTCTATGGATGGCAGGGGAGGAGTGTGCCAGCAGCGATTTCGCATCTCCTGCAAGAAGCAACGTCTGCTGCCAAAAAAATCTCAGAGAGAAGAATTTGCAGAATTGTAGCTGATGGCAGATCTAATAAAGGTGGCCCTTGGACCCTGAGCTTATCAAAGCCGCTCACTTGTTCAAATGTGTCTTATTTTTTGTGTGTCTGTCAGTGCCTGGAATTCTTGAATGCCAGGTAATATAGATGGGAAATTGTAAGCGGGACTTATGGGCCAAGAGCGGCTGTGACAAGATGGAAATTAATTAACAGAGGAAGGCGGACTGTCAGAGAGGGAGGTCTGAAGCCCATACTTCTCTGTGAGGCGTTTCAGGGACTCTTTCCTCTTGTGAGGTTCCCAGCTCTGTGGCTCAAATTTAGCTCTTGCCGGCCCCCCTCCCCCAGGTGCCAGGGGATGAGCTGTGGCCTTCAAAGCCCTCTGCCAAGCTCCTTTGTTTCCTTCATCTCCCCAAAGGAAAGACGTTACCTCCCCCATGCAAACAGTGGGCTCTCCCTAGGCTGAGTTCTTTGTTTGGAGGCAACATGCCTGGCCCTGGGCCCGTGTTGCTCTAACTCTAGATGACACAGGATCCTCCTCTCTGGCCTCACCTCCCACATCCCTGAGGGCCATCTGAGGATGAGTGCGGAGGGAGTGAGCCCAGGGGGCTGTGTTTCCAGTCTCAGCCCTTCCCCCACATGGACCAAGCAAATCACAATCCTGTGTTCACATCACAGACTCAAAAGAGCACCTCTGAACTGGGAGGAGCTTCAGAGGCTGCCTTGTCTCGCTCTTTATTTTACAGTTGGGAAAACAGAAGCCCAGAGAAGTTAAGGGGCCTGCTGTCGATCACAGAGTGAATTAGTTGGAGATCCAGGACCAGACCTGTGGTCTCTGGAGTCTGTCCGGTGCTCTTTCCCCAGGACACAGCCCCTGGGATGTCCACTTAGTGCCCTGGTTTCTCAGTATGGTGTACACGTCATGTGTACCCAGGGATCAGGAAGGCTTTCTGTTCCATACACATATGATCTCGATGGGGCCAGATACACATTGCGTTCAATTGTTTCTCGATCGCACAGAAATTAATCGAGAACTTACTGTGAGCCTCGCCCCGAGCAAGACGCTTCTGTGTGTATCTGGATTTTTGTAGGCGGGCTTTAGGTAGTGTCACTGGCTAAATCCGGTGCTGGTTTTGATTGATTGACAAAAAGAGGTTTGCAAGTTGTAAAGATTCATAGTCTTCATACTATATATTTTTGTACTGTTTCATGGTTACAAAACATTAACCTTGTTCTACCTTCCTCCAGAATCATGGCCACGTCCTCACCTACTGCCTGTGCCACCTAATCCTCTGAACCCAACGAAGGGAGGGGCAGATTGAAAATATGGCCATAAACATCACCTTGGGGCACTGGGTCTGACAGAATATCAGTAGTTTTATTTTTCCTGTGGTGCCTCAAAAATGAAAGGTGGAAAATACTCCCAAGAATTTCCCTTTCAGTCTCTGCTGGTGCAGAGCCTGCAGCCCATGGAACCACAGGTTTGGTCCAGGGAAATGTAAGTTTGGTTGGTGCAGCATCTACCTCCTGTGGTGGGCATCAGCAGGGAGAAG
>NW_006780322.1:2864367-2889912 GCF_000442215.2 Lipotes vexillifer
AGGAAGATGCCTGGGCTGCTGGATGTGACAGGTGGGCTGGCCATTTAGCAGTTGCTGCCTAATGAATGCAGCGAGCCAGGGGGACATCAGAAAACCAGCAGAGCTCAGCATACATATCTCTGTAGGGGTCTGCAGAGCAGGCTTCCTCTTCCCCGGAGGCCCATCCATAACTCCAGCAAGAGACGGTGCAGCCACGGATGGTCGGTGGGCCTTCAGACATGGGCTTGGAAGGCCTGGAAGAGCTCCCATTGTGTGTTGGTCTGTCCCACCTCATTCACGTAACCAGTTCCTATAGAGCGCCTCCCATCTCTCAGGCACTGTTCTAGGTGCTGGAATACAGTGTGGAACAAAATCAGGCAGGGCTTCCCTTTGAGAACTTCCAGTCTCGCGACAGGTGGAAGCCTGTTCTAGGTCTTTAGTTTTAGATTTTCAAGAAAGAGGTTTCCACACAGTGAGCTTTTCTTCCATCACACAGTCTTTCCTGTCATTTTTATCCCCGGCTGCATTGTCAACCTTATGCTCACATCTTTTCCTTTTCCCCCAGAGAAGCAGCATCCTGAGGCTGTAATGAGCATGGCGGGTGGGAGCCTGTCCTAGACAGAGCCCTGGGTAAGCAGACGTTCCCTCCTCCCTCCCTTTTCGGTGCCCCGGCAACTCCTAGGTACCCCTTTTTCTCCACTCTCAGGTGCCCAGGGTCCCTTTTACAATAAAGTAAGGTAGCCTGCATCCTCCCAGTGGGCACCCCTAAGTGCGCCATGTCCTCCTTGGGGGCCTGTGAGCCCTGGATGTCTGCAAAGCTCCAGGAAGAAAGCTAGCTTATTAGGTCACAGTCATGTATCAGTAGAAAGGACAAATATCCAATTGAATCTTCCAAGAGGGATGGCCTTTAAAAGGAGAAGACATATTAGGCAAATAAACCTCTAAAGGATGGAACTTCGGGCACAGAGGAGTAGGGTAAGGACGTTTAGGCAGCCTGGTGAGATTTGTGGGAAGGCGCCCCTCGCTCCCACTCTGCACCTGGGTTTGGTTCGCCCTGCCTCTCAGGCTTACACAGACTGGGCTCATTTTGCCCTGTGACTGGGTTTTTCATACAAGTGCTGTGTTTGCCTCTACCTAGGTGCACGTATGTCTGTGTCTGCTTGTCAGGTCACTGTTCACCTTAGGTGCATCTGTGTAACGAATCGTGGCCCATCGGCCCTTTTCAAGAACATCATTGTTCAAAGCACCTGAGGTGATGCTCTGCTCACATGTCCCCATCATCCAACCCCAGGGGGTCACACTCGTCTTTTCCCACCACTCCGTTCACACCGGGCAGAAGAGACGAGATACTGCACATAGACTATCCACGGGCTGCAATTAGGAAAGGAGATAGGGTTCATTTTCTTGACACTATCTTTCACCAGTTAAAAGTGGTAACAATTGCCTGTGGGACTCTGGAGAAATTATGAAGTGTTAATTAGTAGCAGCTCTATGTATTTAAAATATATGGCATATTTAAATAATTATTAAATTAAACCTACTTTGCAGAGTTGAGAAACCATCTGGTCCAAAAAATCTGAGGAGTTGAATTTTGCTGCATATATTAAGAGAGGTGTTTAAATGCTTCTGGACATGGTCATTCTGTGTCACTTTTAATCCCTTAGATATGGAAACTGAGGCACAGGAAGCAGGAGGTGACCTGGCTGTGGTTACCTCCTGGGCTATTCTAATTGATGTGTTTCCATCTCCCACAGTGGAGGTTGAAAGCACTCCTCATGTCCAGAGGGTGTGTTTAGAATGTGAACGAATTACAACTGTGGTTGTATCTTAGAAGTCACATATTTCACACTTGATCCCAATGACTCGTGACTCTTTGGGCTTGAAAGTGAAAAGCAAGCACCCCCTGCCATATTCTGCAGAGACGAGGAGGACGGAGCCTGGAGACCCAGTCCAGTCGCAGACAACTAAGTATTAGTGCGTCTTTCTTTGGACACGTCCCACCCTCTTGGGCTCGGTTTTCTCATAGGTTTCAAGACGTGGGAGGGGAGGGTTGGGCTGTGTATCAGTCAGGGTCTAACAGGGAAAATAGGGACTTCTTCAAGTACCTCGACAGAGGGAATTGAATGCAGGACAATTACACAAGTAATGGAGGAGCTGAAACAGATAGGGTATGAGAAGGTAGCCCCGAGGTTAGCCCCAGTGGGATGTCTCTTCTTCCTCGAAGCTGGAGGGAGAAGGGGAGGAGGGTGTGTCTTCCCAGCCCCGGGGCCAGGGCCACTTCCAGTGGAAGCTGGAACGTGGGGGCCTCTGGGGCAAGAGCTGGGGCCATGGAGGGGATGCTGCTTGAGGCAGAGAATGAGGGAGGGAAATACCTTGGCATCTTCCCCCCACAAATCTTGGGTCAGTGCCTCCTACTGCCCCCAACCCAGCAGGAAGCCAGATGACGTGGAGTCTGCAGGCATCGGCAGGGAAGGCTGAGAAATGGTTGAGCTGGGAGCAGCCCAGGCCAAGCTGCTGTTGAAGTCCCTGTTAACTCTGACGTTCAGTGAAAGAGAGAAGTTCAGTGTGTCCTCAAGGGTGTGCCGATGGGAAAATCAGGCCAATGAGGCCACACTGGTCTTTAATGAGACTCCCCATCCCAGCATCAGAAACAAACCTTCTCAAGGTACACCTGCCTTGTTCTGTGCCGGGCTTGCCCTTATGGGGGGAAAACGTGGCACGACTTCAGGGAAGGTGTTTGTGGGTGTGGGGAGGAGGGGTAGGTACAAGAGGGGGAACGGAAGAGAAAGAGGAGACAGAAAAGCGTTCGTACCTGTGGGTGGAGAGCTGAACCCAAAGGCAAAGGGGTCAAAGGGCCTCACCCATGACCAGTGATGGTCGCTGTCTGTGCAAAACGATGCTTCCCATCAAAACGTAATTCACAACAGGGCAGCGTCCACATCAGGCTTTTCTAGAATGTGTAACGGATTTTCACACAAGGCACCTTTTTCATGGAGTGTCTTCAACCAGTGCCTGTCAGACTGGATTGGCTGGACATCCCCTTGCCTAAGGTGTTCTCTTCCCGAAGAAGGGAGGTGGTGTGAGCTCTGTCCTCAGCTCGGGACAAACCGCTCACACAGATGTAGCTGCAGTGGAGTTTGAGGTGCTAACAGTCCCCCATCTCCGGGCTTCAGGCTCTTTACCTGTGAAGTGAGGGGTTCTCCCAGCCCTGCACTTGGGACCCACCCCAGTCCCTGGCAGAAAATGGTCCTTCCGCCAGGCTGGGAATAGGACGCTCACACAGCCATGTCCCAGGAGGTCTGAACCGAGAGCACGGCTGTGGCTCAAGGACGGACTAAGTAACCGGAAGCCCTTTGTAATAACTCCAGGTTTTGCATTTCCTGTGAAACGGGGAGTGTGCAGATCACGGCAACGCCTCCCATGAATCCACGCTTCTCTGCCCGCTGCCCTCAGGCCTCACACGCTCTCCTCTCTGGCTTCCTTGAAGGGCTTACCTCTTGTTCTCTCCCCACTTCCCTTCCTGTCCATTCTGCATTATGAAGCCCAAAGAACGAAGGAGGTGAGGCAGGCTCTTGACATTCAGGGAGGGAAGGCCCGTGGTGGAGGAAGAGCTGGGGACACTCGTGCGTTAGTCATTTTTGTCCTGACATATACAGAGATGAGCAATAGCTGGAAAAGATGCCAGTTTGGTGACAAATGAGAGGTCCTGGAGCTGAGAAGAGGGAGAGAATAGAAGGGCCTTGACCGGGGCGAGAGGAGGGGTCTGGCCTGAGCCAGGCTGCAGAGGTAGAGATGCCTGTGCTGCGTTGGGGTGGAGAGGGAGGGCCTGTCTGTTGGTCTGGGCTGGGCCTTTCATGTAGTAGGAGGGGGAAGATGGCACCTCCGTGCCAACCCGAGGAGCTTGAATGCTGTCCAGAAAGAAATGGCATGGTGGGCTTCCCTGGCGGTGCAGTGGTTGGGAGTCCGCCTGCCGATGCAGGGGACGCGGGTTCGTGCCCCGGTTCGGGAAGATCCCACGTGCCGCGGAGCGGCTGGGCCCGTGAGCCGTGGCCGCTGAGCCTGCGCGTCCGGAGCCTGTGCTCCGCAACGGGAGAGGCCACAACACTGAGAGGCCCGCGTACCGCAAAAAAAAAAAAAAAGAAAAAGAAAAAAGAAATGGCGTGGTGCCACCCCCCTGCCCCCAGCCCACAGCAGGTGCTGGAAACCAATCCCCACGTTCTTTCCCACTGAAGGCAGAGGACTCAAGCTCTCCTAGGGCAATGCTGCTGGTACATGGGAGCTGGTACATGGTATAAAGCCTGGGGACCATCTGGCTACAGACAAGAAGGCATGGATGGTTTTTGTGAAGCATTTTAGACATATAAGCATGGGTGTGGATTGGATTGAAGGAGCAAGTGCTGGAGAAAGAGATGAGTGGGGAAATGAATGTGGGGAGATTTCAGGCCAAGGGACATCTGTATCCTCTTCTGCCTATTCTTACATTGGACTTGGTGGGCCAGCCTTTTTTGCTTTCAGTTTTAAACCTAGGCTCTTTTATGGGGTAAAGCTCCTCCACTCCCACCGTCATCTGGGGCATCCGTGCAGCCGCCTTTCCTCTCTTGTCTATCAAACTGAGCTTCTAGGTACTCAGTCATGGAAGAGCTCAGGCCATGTTAGAGGCACACTCTTGCCTTCCTTTTGGACCAGGTGCTTTTCACTCCATAAAAACATTATGGCAAAAGTACTGATGTAGGGACTTCCCTGGTGGTCCAGTGACAAAGAACCCGCCTTCCAGTGCAGGGGACGCGGGTTCGATCCCTGGTCGGGGAACTAATATCCCACGTGCCACGGGGCAACTAAGCCCGCACGCCACCACTATTGAGCTAGCGCGCCTCAACGAGAGAGCCCGCGTGCCGCAAACTACAAAGCCTGTGCTCTCTGGAGCCTGCACGCCACAACTAGAGAGAGAAAACCCTTATGCCACAACTAGAGAGGAGCCCGTGTGCCACAACGAAGAGCCCGCACACCACAACGAAAGATCCCTCATGCCTCAACGAAGATCCCACATGCCGCAACTAAGATGCAACACAGCCAAAAAAATAAAGAAAATAATTAAACATTAAAAAAAAAGGTACTGATGTAGAAGTCTCCATCAAGTTCACTGAAATTAATTAGAGAACTGGGATTCTGTCATCTAAGTTTCCATTCTCCCAGGAATTGTTCTGGGCCCTTCGTAAGCCAGAGATAATCTGGTGTTTTGTTTTGTTTTGTTTTGTTTCAATCCAAAAAGATGAAACCACTTCTTGGTTGACCCTGTTAGAGAGTGATGAACTGGAGCAGTCAGAAGCCATTAGCACTGGCCCAGTGAGCTGCTGTTCAGTTTAGAAGCATCGGCTAAGCCCAGGGAGACGTATCATCAGAGGTCAACGACTTGCATCCTGCAGCTGAAAGCTGGGCTCCTTTGCTGCCACGGTGGCCCTGCGTTGTGGCTCGCTGCATCTACAAATTCTGAACTTTTGGTTTTAGGGGCCCCCTTTGCCATCGTCGTGCTGCTGATGACAATAGGCTCTTATACCCTTGCTGCTCAACGCATGGTCTGACCAGTGGTATCAGCCTCACCCAGGAGCTTTTGAGAAATGCACAATCTCAGGCCTCACTCCGGACCCGCTGATTGAATCAGCGTCTGCAGGTCAGCAAGATCCTCAGGCAATGTGTGTGCATTTTAGGGTCGGAGAAGCCTGAAACAGCTGGGGAGGCCACAAGTGTGAAATCAAGGTGTCAGCAGGGCTGAACTCCCCCCAGAGCTCTAAGGGAGAATCTTTTCTTTCCCCTTCCAGCTTCTGGTGGCTCCTGGTCTTCCTTGCCTTGTGGCTGCATCATTCAGATCTCTGCATCCATCTTCATGTGGCTTGTAAGGACAGTTGTGATGGGACTCAGGGCCCACCAGGATAACTCAGGATGATTTCATCTTGAGATTCTTAATTTAATCACATCAGTAAAGATCCATTTTCCAAATCAGGTCCCATTCGCAGGTTCTGGGAGTTGGGACATGGACCTATTTTTTGAGGGGAGGGGCCACTGTTCAACCCACTGCAGACCCCTCTGGAACATTCCCAGGCAGATTCTTCCAGCCCCTTGCCATAGCTCACCCTCCGCAGCTAGTCCAGCCTGGCGTACTGATTTAGCCGTACTGCTGCACACTGCCAAATAGTACCAGCGTGACTGATGCCTTTTCTACGACAGACATTGCCCTACATGTTTCAAGTGGACGAATCCATTGGATTGCAACACCGCCTCAGGGCTGCTACTGTAATTACCACCCCCCACTTTACGGATGAGGAAACTGAAGCTCAGAGTAGTTCAGGAACTCGCCTAAGTTCTCACAGCTAGTAGAGTTGAACTTGGCCTACAAGCCAGGCAGCCTGCCTCAGAATCTGTGCTCTTTACCATATGCTTCACCATTCAGAAGCATTATTAAATGCTTCAGAAATTATGGAAGGTTCAAGAGGTGGAGGAGAGAGATGGCACCAGGACTCTTTGGCCCACTGCCCAGGGAGGCTGGGCACAAAGAAGGCCAAGATCCGGTGTGGGCCCCTCTGCTCCCACCGCACAGTGCCTGGAGGTCGGGGGACCCCCAGTTGTTGGTGCCCGGAGGATGGGGAACACATCTTACTCAGCAGTGAGTGACTGACACAGTGCCTCCCATCTGTGTCAAAGGACCACATGCATAGCCATGGCCGGGGACATTGCTCGGGGCAGGGATTGTTGGGGACTTTCTCTGTGGACCTGCCCAGAATGGATGCTCAGCTCTCTAGAGGGCACGGAGCTGAGTCCTGCAACCCCAAGATGGGGCACCAAGTCAAGAAGAGCCAGAAGCAAAATCCAAGAGTCCAGGAGGGCCCAGAACCACAGGGGAGATGTTACCAGGCCACCTCCTGGTGTGCCTGGGTGAGCAGCCCGGGGAGCATACAACCGAGCTTGAGCTCTGAAGGCCCACGTGCATGGTGTGTGTTTGTTTGTGGGGGGCACGAGGGGGCAGAGGCAAATGTGCCCTGGACAGGTGCATGGTTACATTAGGATGCTGGCAGCTGAGCCAAGTTCTGAATCCCTCATGAAAAGGCCACCCAGAAATGCAGGTGAGAGCTTCTCGTGAGAGAGGTACTGCTATGGCCGCCATTTAGAAATGAAGCTCACAGTGCCAAAGGTCACACAGCTGCTCAGTCCCTCACCCCACAGCGCAGCATGGGCTCCGGAATGTCAGGCTTACGGCAGGGCAGTGCTGAGTACAGTGCCCGGGCATAGCGGGCACTTAAAGAATTATATATGTATATATAGTTTCCACCCCAAAACCTTTTTCATTTAACACTGTATAGGTACATGTTTCCATGAGACAGCCTGCATGGCTAAGTGCCTTGTGGGTGTTTACCATTAAAGAAGGTACTTAGATGAGTATTTAGTATGGTTTCATCACTTGGCGCTTTTGACCTGCCTCCTGCCTTGGGCTCACACGTGCCATTTGTTTACTAACGAGCATGTGAAACCTCATTTAATTTGTTTTAACTACCCTTGCTTTGAATGCTGAGAGTGGGATCTCCCCTTGCATTCATCTTCTTTATACCCCTCATGATTTTCTGCCTTGCTTTGCAATCTTTTGCCACCTTCATTTTTCCCAGACTGAGAGACCCACCCCTTTCTCTTGAGTTCCAAGCTTGACTATTAAGAATCTCCAGAAGCCCTTCCCAAGGCACAAGCATGGTGATGACTGGATACAGCCTTTTGTACCTACAATAAACGTCGGGTTGAGAGGGTCAGAGAATTGGCTGGAAAAGCCCACACCCAGTCCAGGCATTCTCAGCAGTGGCACAAGCAGCAACACAGCCAGCAGTGGAAGCTGTAGACTACCTGCTCAGATGGAAAAGTGGAGCCCACCATTTAAAAATGCAAATCAGCCCCAAATCTACGTGTGTCTTTAGTACAGAAATTCAGCAGCAGACATAACCTGTCTAATTTTATTAAGCTCAGCTTCACAGATTCTTTGACATTCCCTTGAGAACATTTGATGGGGCAGTCAGCCCAGATGTACGCTTGATGGCAAGATGGAATCCAGACTGTGATTTAAAGATTCAATTGTTACACTGTCATAGACCACACGAGGACTGATTGAATAGTAGCACGTAACATTTATTGAGCACTTATTATCTACCAGACCCTGTACAGAGCCTGTCCTTACATAAATTGCCTCATACGATCCTCTGAGGAGGTACTGTTCCTGTCTCCATTGTACAGATGAAGAAACTGAGGTTTAGAGAAACTAAGTAACAGTTGGAAAGGTGCAGAGCTGGGATTTGATCCTGGGCCCTTAATGCTCTCCAGAGCCTGGATCTTAGCAACGATGTTGCGTGGTAGAGCCAACTCCCTGGGCTCTTAATGTAATGAGATAGCTTTGGACTCCTTTTGAGTAATTTACCATCCCATCCCATCCCCACTCCCTGTAATAGTTCTTAATTTTCTCTCTGCTTGCCTTAAATCTCTCTACTCCCAGCATTGGGAAAATGCAGGGTAGATCCCAAAGGCAGATCTGGGAGGGTTCTTGGAGTGAGGATTTGGTCGAGCACTTACTATGTGCTAGTCCTTCTGGAGAACACTTCCAGCCATGGATGTGTTCATTGGTTCAGTGAATCAGAAATCCAGGTAGTGGGTCTATTTCCATTTTGTCTCATCTGGATGTCTTTTAACTTTGGCCTTCTCATCCTAGTCTGGTTCTGCCTGATGACATTATGGTCCTGTTTCACAGAGGAGGAAGATGCCTCCTCAGCAGAGCACGGATGTATACTGTTTGGGAGCCGGGCATGTCAGTCCGCCTTGCTCTGTAGATCTTGGGACAGCGTCCCTGGCAGAAGCATGATTGATAGCCAACAAACCTCGTCTGCCGAGGATATGGTTCATTCTATTAGACATAGAGGACACAGCATCCAATAGCTGTTCCCTGGACTTCTTGGCTGGAGGTGGAGTTGCGGGCAAGAGTAGTCCTGCCACATGAAGGACAAATGCTCTCAGGTTAGGCCCCAAAGCAGAATCAACTGTTCTGTGTTTGAATTTGACCAAGGTGAAACTTTTCAAAATATGGCTCCATTGGTTTTTGGGTACAGTCTTTCCTGAAGGCAAAAGGTAGATGAGACGACCGCTTAAAAGTACCTGTGACTGGATTCTAGGACAGCCTGAGGTGTGGAACAGTGAATCAGAGGACGTGTCAGTTCAATTAGGCGGGCTTTTTGATGAGCTTTCATCCACATAGTATGCAAGTTTGGCTGACCTCCTCACTGAAAGGACTGAGTATTTGAAGGCTGAGCCCAGCCATCCTGCTGGCTCAGGATTGTCTCTGCATCACCAGGGTTTCCTGAATCCCCCTTTCTTTCATTTCACTGGACGCATGAGGTCCGCATGGTTTGGTGACTGGTGGCAGGGATACCTGGCAAGTGTGTTAAAGCTCATGCTGGTGCATCAAGCTTGAGACCTCCCTGGAACCCCGTGGTTCACGAGCCTGTACTGGAGCGCTGTCCCCCACCCCCAGTGTTGGAACGATCTATATATGTATCGCTTGGTAATGCGATGGTTCCCAATAGCTCTGTGATCCTGATCAAGTCACTCCATTTCCTGAGCCTCAGTTTCCTCACCTGAAAACCAGGATGATGGGCCCTTCACCGCAGCACTGATGAGAAGGGCTGGGCACGGCTCCCGTACCTATTTGGGTTTAACAGCTCCAATATTTTGGATTGAATAATGTCTTCCTTCTTAGGCCTGCAGCAGTCAGGGGGTTAAAGGATTCTTCCAGCCAAGGGGGGTTTCCGGAGATGGACAGAGGGAGACTCTCTCCTTCCTCCTTTGCCCTTTCTTCTTTGAAACTATTTCCATCCTAAGTGGTCATAGCAGTTAATACCTTACGCAGAACTGTGGAAAATTCAGAAGTACGTGAAGAAGCTGATGATAAGCTCTAGCCGTAATCCCACCCCCCAGGGGCATGAGCTTTCTCTTTATCTGAACAGACCAGGCAGGGTGTGGTCCGGTCCCTTGTTCAACGGTCTCCATTTACTCTGCAAAGTAACAGCAGTAGGGCCTTGGCCAGCTCCTCCCTCACTTCTGGAAGTTTCATTCAGGGATCGGTGAGTTTGGGCTCTGACTTTAAGTCTCAGGCTTGAAGCAAATGCCGTGCTGTTCTTGTCTGGAGCTGACCTGTGGGGCTGGGGGCCTGGGGCTTTAGAGGCTGGCACCACCCAGGGGGTGGCCGTGCCCATGGCCGCAGTGGGAGCAACTGCGGAAGGACCACTTGCCATGTCTTTCTGCTTTGGGCTTGGCGTGCGAGTGATACAGACTGTCGGCTCCTGTCTGGACACCTCCCACTGAAGTGGCAGGAGACAGGCACTCGGCTCCGTTGTGGGCTCACGGGGCTGAAACAGATTTTAACCAAAAGTCAGACAACTTGAGCATCCTCTTCGAGACCTTCTGTTCCTTTTATAGCTAGCTACAAGGAACGACCCACAGAAAAGTGACTTCATACTCCACTGGTGACATATACGTGGTCTTCAGTGGGACGGGGAAGAAAATGACCTGTGACAGGGAGCGTCTTTCATGATTTGTGATCCCTGGCTGCTCTCCTAGGAGGGTGAATCCCAGCAGAATCTTTGCTGAGTAGTCTCAAGAGCGTGAGGGTGCAAACTGGAGATGCCCAGAGGGAGTTCCAGGGCTCCCCTGAGCGGGGAGCTGAGGGTCCTGCGGTGGGGGGGTGGGGCAGAGGAGGAGCTACTGGAGGGACGAGGTGAGAGGGATGGATAAGGGGGCGGGGCTGAGCCAAGGGTGTCTATTTCCTTCTCCTCTGTGCGGCCACAATCGGTGCTATACTGTGGAGTTGGCTTTGTTAGAGTTCCAATCGATTACTGGAATTCTGTCTCAAAATAGGCAAGAAGAACGGCTGCCAGAGCAGGCCCAGCCATTTGGGTTACATAACAAAGGAAAATGTTATTTTAGAGGAGGCGCGATTTAGGCTCTAGGGTGCCTGCCACGCACGCCCCATTATCAGCTTACTCTGAAATGGGCCGCTCAGGGGTCTGTCTCCCAAGCTGTTCCCTGGACTCCCCTAGGGCCTTACTCACCTCTGGGACCCCAGGGCCTGGATGGTGCTGCTCTGCTGAACCATCCTAACTCCTCCCAATTCACCGTTAGTCGAGTTTTAGTTCAAATAATATTTATTCAGCACCTACCTGGCACCAGGCCCTATAGCAACACAAGGAATAGAGAAATGGAAAAAGACAGAGGCCCTGCCTGCTAGGAGCGCATGGTAATAGATGGTTGCTGTCGGATTATAAGTGGAATGAAAGAGGAGGGTAACGGTGATAGGAGAGCGTAAGGGACAGGGGTGTGGAGGGAAGGCTTCCGGGAGGGGAGGACATCCCGAGCCGAAGGGAGACGATGGCAAAGAAGAAAGAGTGCTCCAGGAAGAGACTAGCAAGGACAAAGACGGGGACCAGCCTGGTGCATTCTGGGTCCTGGGACTAGCCCCCAGAGCACCAGTGATAGGCAGGGAGGGTGGGGGCAGGCACTGGGAGGCCCATGGGGCTTTGTGTACCAGCTGAGAGGGACTTCATTCCACAGGGTGCAGTCCTCAAGAGGAAGGGAGTGGCCAGAGAGAGAAAGACACGATCCCCGGTCCCCTGGTCGGGAATGGGTTGGTTTGAAGTTCCAACATGGGCCACGCATTTGGTTTAAAAGAGCAAAATCGGAGTTAAAATTTTATTTGATAAATATAAAAAGGATAGCTGTCACTCTTGTAATACAGTCCAAATTTGACTAAATTTTGGATAGAGGAGCAGAAATTAGAAACAAAGGTGCAGGAACACTGCCTCAGGTGGCGGGGAGCCATGGGTGAGTTGGGTAGGGGGGATACAGGGCAATGACAGACATGAGCCAGATTTGCATTATAGTGACTCTGGCTACTGATTGGCTGGAGGGTATGAGAGAGGAAAGGCTAGGCAGAGACCATGAAAGGGATGGGGATGACACTGGCTTGATTCGGGGCGTGGTACTCTGGGTGGGGAGATATTTAGGACACAAAACCAGAGAATCTGGTGACAGAGTAGGTACACAGGGCATGAAGAGGGAGTAGTCAAGGCTGCCTTGTGGGGCCCTTGGTGGGTGGCCAGCGGGGTGGGGGGCAGGAAGGAGACGCTGGCTGGAGGAAGGAGGCTCTGGTGCAGGGTTGGCCAGAGTGATGGTCTGCTCCGACGGGTCATTTTCAAGGTGGCTGTGGGACATACAGGTGGGCAAAGGCCACAGTCTAGTGAGCAGCCGGCTAGGGCTGAAATCTCGTGTCCCAACTCCTGCCTTCCAGCCGGCTTGGTTACACACTGAGAGTAGTGAGCAGGTGGCCCCGGGGTGGAGGGGGGCGCCTCCCAGGAGGGGTCTGGCATTCTCACTACGTGGGGCACCCCTTGCTTCTCAGCTCTGCCCACGGGGCCTAGGTGGCTGGAAGCTTGGGTGAGCTCACCTCTTGAAGCACATGCTGGGGAAGCCAAAGACTCCGTGTATCATGATCCTGGCCTCAAAACCACAGCAGGCACAGCTCGGAGGGTTCTGTGAGGCCAGGATCCCCCCAGGCCCACCCAGGACCGCAGCTCTGCCCCAGGTGCTGGACCCTCCTGAGTGGCCCTGGCATCAGACCTCTTTTGCTGATCTGGTACCTTTCCTGGCCCTGCCCAGCCTGACTGCAATCAGGGATTTGACAGATTTGGTAACACAGGAGAATGTTTAAAATAATGCCTTTGCCTACCGTACCTCTCAGGGCTATTTTCATTGTAGTCAGGGGTTAATGCTATAACCCAGGGAATGGAACACTAATGGTGGAATTTCAACACTGATGGAGATCAGGGAGGAATTATTCAGCATTCAGTGTATACTTCTCTGTGGGACAGATGTCTCTCTTCTTACCTGAACGGCATAGGTTCCTTCTGGGGACAAAAGTTTAATTCTCTCAGTGGACACAAGGAATAGCTCAGACTCTGAAAATCCAAGGCTTAACAGGGACGGGACAACCTCACATCTCTGTGGCAGGGGCTGTCGGTGAAGGGCAGGGAGCTGGAGCTTCACGTAAGACAACTTATCTGGCTGCAGGATTGGTCTTTAAGGTGGGTCAGTGGCCACCCATAGAAAGAAGGGCATCCAGAGGTATGTCAGCAACCCCCCCAGGGAGGGCTCCCATATTGGTAGGCAATGGACAGAAGCAGCATTAAGTGCTGGCAGTGACCCTGTTCTAGCTAAAAATGAGGCCCAGGGGAGAAGAGCCCCAGCTGGCAGCTGCACACACAGAGCATAGAGAAGAGCTTTTGAAAGCGACTGCCAGGTCCCTAACTAGAGGCATGACCACTGGGACTGAGCTCCGGGGCCCTCTCAGCACTGGAATGCTGAGCCCCGAGTGCCCAGCAGGGCTGAGAAGGCAGCTGTGCCTCAGGGGCCACGCAGCATCTTGGTTTCCCTCACACACACTGGACCTGCTGAGATGAATTCTCCTTGCCCCTCCTGGGTGAGACTAGTCTTCCCAAGTGCTTCTCTCTGGGCAGTATGGGGTCTGGGGTGGAGCTGAGCTGCTGATGAGGCAGGACAGGCAGGGCCAGGCCCTCAGAGCCACGGAGTGGGTGGGTGTGGGAGCGGGGATGGGACACTGGCTCTGGGTGAGACAAGCATCCCTGGGTCTAAACAAGAGGCACCCAAGTGAAAAAAGAAAACCAAAAAACCTGTCACTTGTCTTTTCTTTTTAAAACATTTTGATGATTAACTCTTTGATGACCTTGGTCCCCAGGAGTTTTGGACTAGTAACTCGCCCTTGTTAATAAGACATTAACAACTTTACATTCCTCCTTCAGTAGTACTTTATGACCTGTTACTCAGGTATTAGCTGGGGCCTTTCTTCCCCTTGAACAGTAGGTGACATTGTCTTGAATCCACCAATTCATGGTCTGTGTAACTTCAAAACCCTGCCACTTTCCTGGGGTTTGAGATTCTTTGGGCTTCTTCCGCGTCTTTGGGCTGCATCCAAAAATCAGTCACACCAGCATCTGTGAGTTTGGTAGCTGTTAGTGAAGTATTCTGGGGGGCGGGGGTGTCAGGAAGGGGCCAGTCCCTTCTAGCCCAGCAGCATGCGCTTTCTGGGCTTGCGCGGAGTTCCACATTCTGCTCCCTGCACCGGACAGAGCAACCACCCTCCTTTGGGCTCCCTTGGCCAACACTCAGCAAAGGGATTTACCAATTCCTCTCTTTGAAAGGAATTTTGATCCTGATTGTAAAGATAATGAAGCTTTCTTTACCTTTTTGTGGACACAATTTGCTTTTAAAATAAAAAATTCAGCTTCAGTTCATTTTCAAGAACTTCCCAGCAGTCCTTAAAATAAATCAGCAACTAATGGTACTGCAGAATCAGGGTGAAGAGACACGGTGGTGCAGACAACACCCTGATCTCTGTCGTGTTCTGTGTCTTCCAGTTTCTACCTGGATGTTTGAGATCCTGTAGATGCAATCAGCGACCCCGGGAGTGGAACGGAGTGTGCAGGCTGAGCGCTGAGAAGAAGCAGCCTGGGGCAAGGCTGCTCCAGCCTCCTGGTAATTAGTCGGTAGTTTTCAGTGGTGATGGGGGTGTGGGGGGGGTGAGACACACTTTTTGATTGGGTCCATCTCACCAGGATGAGCTTCCAGACACTCAGGTCATCGCCATGAAGTGCCCCGATCCTGCTGACTCAAGAGCTACCATGTGCAACTAGAGATTATCATGCTAAGTGAAGTAAGTCAGAAAGAGAAAGACAAATACCATATGCTATCACTTATATATGGAATCTAAAATATGGTACAAATGAACCCATCTACAAAACAGAAACAGACTCACAGACATGTAGAGATCAGACTTGTGGTTACCAAGGGGGAGGAGGGAGGGAGAGGAGTGGACTGGGAGTTTGGGGTGAGCAGATGCAAACTATTACATTTAGAACGGATAAACAACAAGGTCCTAATGTATAGCACAGGGAACTATATCCAATCTCCTGGGATAAATCATAATGGAAAAGACTATTAAAAAAGAATGTATATACGTCTAAAACGGAGTCATTTTGCTGCACAGCAGAGATTGGCATAACATTGTAAATCAACTACACTTCAATAAGAAAAAGAGCCACCATGGAATCAGAAGGACCTTAGAGGTCACTGGTCCAACCCCGAGCAGGGCAGAAGCCCCACTATAGCATCCTGTAGTCACCCTGACTCCAAGGAGAGAGCTCACCACCTAACGAGGCAGCCTGTCCCATCTTCTCGTAACTGAGCAGCTCCTGCTGGTGGAAGGCTCACCCTCGCACCCTTGGCTAGAATCTGCCTGCCTGCCTGCAATAACCACTTGCTTCCTGGTTCTGGTCCCTGAGGCTCTAAGGAATCAGCCTAATCCCTCTTCCACACGGCAGTCCAGCAGATATCTAGGGACAGTTGGAGTGGGGGAATGCAGGATCTGGGGCCAGAGACAGGCCTGGTTGAAATCTTGACTCCACTGTTAATCTGTGTGATCTTCAGCAAGTTAGTTAACCTCTCTGATTCAGTTTTTTTAATCTGTGAAGCTGGGACAATAATGTCTGCCTCATGGAGTGGTCCTGGGAATGAAAATAAATCACAAATAGAAGTTGCTTGGTGTTATTCCATCACCAATTCTCTGACACCAATTGAATGTCCTACAATTCAACCCAGTTCTGACACTACCCTGAGTTAAAAGGGCACATAAGAAAAGGCAAAGTCATGGACAAGGCTCCGCCCTCTTCAGAGGCCAGCTACAGGTGTGAACTCCTGGCCATTTGCACTTCTGACCAGCTTGACTGTAAATTTGGGGGCTCCCACAACCTCCCTTTCAGTTTCTATAATTCCCTAGAATAACTCACCGAACTCACCGAAAGCGCTATAACTGCAATTGCAGTTTTATTAGAAAAGATCCAACTCAGGAATAGCCAGACAAAAGCAGGGTAGGGTCTGGGGGTTGAGGGCGTGGTGCAGAGCTTCCACGCCCCCATCCAGCCCAGCAATGTGCTCACCAACCAGGAAGCTCCCCCTGGCCTCACTGTCCAGGGTTCTTTAAAGGGGGTGTGCATTATTACCAGGCACAACTGATTCAATCATTTGCCACTTGATTGAATGCAATCCCCAGCCCCTCTCCCCTCCTCCCTCTGTGGTTGGGATGCGGGTGAAGTTTCAACCCTCTAATCATGTGCTTGGTCTTTCTCAGTGGCCAGTCCCTCCCTTGAAATATCTAAGTGCCCACCATAAGTCACCACATTTGCATAAAAACTCAGACTTTGTGAAGGCGGCTCACGATGACCAGGAAAAGACACTCCTAATGTCTTTTGGACGTTTTAGAAATCCCATGTGTTTTTGAAGCTCTGTGCCAGGAACTGGGGCCAGAGTCCCCTTCTATTCTTTATGACACCGCACCTGGCCTCACAAGCGCCGGTATCCTGTGGTCTTTAGCACCCTGCTTACCCCTTTTCTTTTGTGATCTCCCAGTTGACATGTTCCCGCTATCTGGTCACAGAACGAGGCATTCTCGTCAGTCTCTTTCTGGCTTTTCTTTTTGTCAATATAGTTCAAGATTGAATTAGTTTGGGGACTAAAACATATAATTACAGTTACTTGGTGTGTGCCTGTTTACAATTGAATCATAAGCCTCTCATTACTCGAGTTCCTCATGCTACGATGATTCTAGCCCCTAAATGACACATAATAAGAGCAAATGCTAACAGCACTTGCTATGCACCAGGAACTTTTTGAACTATTTCACATACATCAACTCACCCAATCCTCACAACAACCTAAAGAGAAGTTAAAAAGTTGCAATCCCTGTTTACTATATGGGGAAACTGAGTTACAGAGAGGTTAGGTAACTTGCCCAAGATCACACAGCTAATAAGGGGCATAGCTAAGATTTGAACTCATGGTCTGGTTCCAGAGTCCTTGGTTTTAACCACTAAGCTGTGCTGCACTCAACTTTGACCACCTCCCAACATTTTGGGAAGGGAAAGAAGGAGCACAGAAGAATGCCTTTGGTTCACAAAACCCAAGAGTTTGCCCAGGCCCCAGCTGTCGTGGTGAGGGAGTCAGGGCTTCCATTTTCTACCCCCTCCCCCACTGGAGCACCTCTGGAGCAGCCCTGTGGGGCTGGGCTCTGATGAGTGAAGGCAGGCCTGGAGGTTCCTGTCCGTCGGGCCTGGAAGGTCTTCGTTCCTCATGCTTCGTGGGCCAGAGCTGCTTCAGAGACTTCACAGCCTGGAAGTGCAGCAACTCCAAAGGGAAGAGAGAGGACCAGCTTTTTCCTGCCTGGATGAAAAGGATTTAGTCCAGGAGGGTTCAGTACCAGGCTGTGCTGGTCCCAGAGAAGCTGACAGCTCAGGTGGTTCTGGAGCTAGCGGGATTTGGCGTTGTGAGGGGCACAGGGATCTCCACGCCCACATCCAGTGTATCCATTGGGGGGTTGCTTGTTGCTATTTTAAAAATAACATCAAAGATTCGGAGGTGTGAAGGTGCCCAAGAGAATTAAAGGGGACGGATGCAGGGGGGCGATGCCTCTGGAAGAATTTTGGTCTGCAGCGGTGTCTTCGCAGAAGAATCTGGGTGGTGACCCCATGTCTGCATGGCTCTGATGCATTCCCATTATGTTTGACCTTGCGGTCTCTTCTCTCTTCCCAAGTTCCAGAGATGAGGCTGTTCGGCAGCATGATGGGGGTGAAGTATTCTTAACTCATCCCATGTGCATGGCATTGACTTGAAACCACAAGGTAACAGTCAGTAGGTCATATGTGCTCTTTGCAGATGTTTCTCTTTCAGCATTTGGCTTGAGGAAGAGGAACTGGGGAGATGCAGGACGAAGGTCTCTTGCTCCAGGAAACCCAGATCCTCCATCCTTCTACCTTTTCTACATGAGTCTGTCTCTCTCCATATAGTGTCAGAACTGGAAGGGGCCCCAGAGGTCCATTCTGTCCACTCCCCAATTTAGGGATGGACAAAGTGACACCCAAAGAGGGAAATTACTCGCCCAAGTCCATGAACTAGAGAATGTCAGAACTGGGGCAACATTTCAGATGCTGACTTTAGTCCAGAGCTAATTCAACCAGAAACATCCCTGATGGACTCAATCACTCTTCACTTAGATGAAGAATCTGCCTTTACATGTCATTAAGCACAACCTCAAACATTTTAGCAACCTGCCAAATATGTCTCAAAATATTTCCTTAGAGACCATTGGTTTGTTCGTTTGTTTTTGGCTGCGACTCCAAGGCGACTCCTTCTTGCCTTCTCCATCCTCCATCCCATCGACACGGCTGGTAAGGGCGGTGCTAACTGGGGGAGATCTGGTGAGGGCTTTCACAAGGAGCTGACTAATTAGCGACGGAATTAAGATCAGACGTCATGGTTTTGTAAACTTGTAAAAGCAGGTGGTGGTGGCACTTGGAGCCCTCTTGCTGCCCCAGGTCAAGTGTGTGGTGGCAGCCGGTGAATACAGTGGGAGGAGGAGGCCTGGACAGCCATGGGAGGCAGTGCCCGATACTAGCGTTAGAGGCTTTGTGCCACCTTGGCAGTCTTGCTAGAAACGGCCAGCACCTGGAATGGATGCCTTCTGTTTCATGATACAGCAACTGACATCTAGCCAGTGGTATTTCAACCCGGCTGCCCATTAGAATCACCCAGAGAACTTTTAAAAATCCTGATGATCAGGTCACACCCTGGACTAATAATATTAGAATCTCTGATATCAGTATTTTTCAAAGTTCTCCAGGTGATTCCAACGTGCACCCAAGATTGAGATCCCTGCTCCAGGCCAAGGGTTCAGAGCTTCAGCTGACCCTCGAAGGACCTTGTCCATGTGTCCTCCCTTGAACTTGTTACTTGCCTTCCCCAAAGGAGAATGCAAATAATAATAATAAAATCAATCAATCAATCACCTGAGTGTTCTGGGCTGATGGAATGGACTCCCATTTCTCATGCCCACCCCACTCAGAGGAACTATAAGGTGGAGGGTAAAGTGCTGACAGAAGATGGAAGAAGAGATCACAGACAGCTCATGGACAACAAGAATATGCTTTCCTGGTTGTCAGCAAGGCCTCTTTCGTAATGAGCTGTTGGCTGGAATGAAGGCTAAGGCTTGGGCTAACAGGATCAGCTGAGGGGTCGGAGCAGATCAGATCTGGGGAGGCCAGCAGCTGCTCTGAGAGAACAAGAGAGGCTCCACCTCCTTCTGGAATGGGAGACCCCAGAGGCAAAGTGAGGGAGGGTCAGGTTAAGGATGAAAGCCAGGTGCCCTGACCCCAGGTAAAGCTCTTTCGTTGGTATCTCCGTACTTGTGTTCAAAAACTAATTATTGTTCAGTCAAGGCACTTGCCTTCTTTTGCTGAGAAGGGGCTCAGCCAACTGGGAGAAGGCTGAAGCTCTGTAAGCCTCCACCCGCTCTGGATGTTGAAGGGGCACAACCCAGATTTGAGGGCCTAGCAGTGCTGATACAAAGGGAGACTGTCATGGCCAGAGTCTCACAGCTGGGAAGCAGAGGCTGAATGGCAGCCTCCTTCTTAAGAAGGGCTCCAATACGGCCATAGAAGCCATTCCTTCATTCATCGTTCAGGTATTTAAAAAAGCCTGCGTGAGTAGAAAAAATATGTGGCTTTTCCCCAGACCAACTTTCCAAACACTGCCCTAACCCTCCCTCCAGGGACCAGGTCAAGATATACGGGCCTCTGGGCAGCCCGGCAATGTGGTGCCCTTCAAATGGTGTTTATTCTTTTTTTTTTTTTTGCGGTACGCAGGCCTCTCACTGTTGTGGCCTCTCCCGTTGCGGAGCACAGGCTCCAGATGCGCAGGCTCAGCGGCCATGGCTCACGGGCCCAGCTGCTCCGCGGCACGTGGGATCTTCCCGGACCGGGGCACGAACCCGTGTCCCCTGCATCGGCAGGCAGACTCTCAACCGCTGCGCCACCAGGGAAGCCCGGTGTTTATTCTTTTACTGTTTCTCAATATTTATTTACTGGAGTTTAGGAGAAACTTATTTTCCATTAATAAAAATTGCACACCTCTTTTAAACTTGGAATAAGAATCTGATTCTCCAGTGAGACATGTTTTACAGACACCGATTCAGCAATAATTCTTTTCCAGAGACAAGAGCAAAGTCAAAGTTGTGAAGCAAAGCTCAAAGCTCAAAGCTTTTCCTGCCTTTTAGAAGTTACCCGTTCTCTTGTCAGTTTTGTGGATTTTCCACCGAATGTTTTTAGGAGGCTTCTTAGAGGGTTTACATTTTAGATCAAGTACGAATTCCCAGTGAATAGCTTTACACTGTGTAGATAAGCATCACAAGATGCCCCCAGCGGTTTGCAGGTCGTGCTCGCACTGGAGGACCCGGCTACTTGAACCCGGGTGTGGCCGCCGAAGCCGGGCGGGTCAGGCAGGGAAGGGCGGGGGACCCCGAGCCGGGGCCACATTTTCACTTCGTTGGACGCCCTACAGGCCGGCCGCCGCGGCGCCCAGCACTCCAACCCGCGGCCCCGCTTACACCCTCCAGGGAAGAGCCGCCTCGCACCGCGAATCTCCCCGAATCCAAGCCCTCTGCCTTAGGAAGCGCGTACCCCGACTGGGAGTACCCTCCTTTTTCCTCTGCAGGGTTCCGGGGGTGGATCGGAAACCCACCAGGACAATGAGTGAAGAGCCTGTCCCCGAGGCCGCCTCCCCGCCGTCCGCGCAGGGCCAGCAGTATTTCGATCGTTTCTCCGAGGACGACCCCGAGTACCTGCGCCTCCGCAGCCGTGCAGCGGACCTGCGGCAGGACTTCAACCTGATGGAGAAGAAAAAGCGTGTCACCATGATCCTGCAGAGCCCGGTGAGCGGGGTCTGCCCCGGCGGGGCGGGGGAGGAGAAAGGAGGCCGCAGGGGCTGTGGCGAGGCGGGATGCGGGGGACGCTGATTCAGCCGGTGAACCTGAAAGATAAATAACTCCGCTTCCGCTGGCTCAGGGTCGGAGCAATTTTCAGCTCTCCGAGCAAGATGCTCTGGCAACGTGGGTGTGTGAGTCTCTCCCTAGTCACTGGCGGAGGGCAAAACCTGGTTTATATGCAGTGGTTTGGCTCGGTGCCTGGAGGAGGTGGGTCTGAGAGGCAGGGGCCCCACCTCAGTTTCGTGTGCCCCTTCTTGGGCCTCACTTTCCAGTCTTCTTTCGCTCTTCACCGAAAGCTGTAACAATTCGAGTAAACCAGGGGCCACCGCGGGGCACCACGTGGGAGGTTTGGGGCTCCCTTTTCTGAACGCCACAAAGAACTCCGTCCTGGCAAATAAGGCTTTGAAAACCCCAGGAGGTGGGGGAGTGGAGGGCACAGCGGGCAAGACCGGGTCACCCAGCCGTGGCCGGAGTCTGGAGGTCAGCTGGCGCCTGCCTGGCGAGGACACAGAGCTCTTCCTTGAGGCAGGTGGTGCGTTGAGGATGGAGGGTGGAGGGTGGGCCTACTGGACCAGTGAAGCAGGAGGGTGGTGCAGGCCCTCGGAGTGGGAGGAAGAGCAGTGTGGACAGCGGCAAGGGGGAGTCTCAGGGCAGTAAAGCTGGGGGGTCCGCGGGCAACAGTGCATGATCCTAAGTGTTGGGAAGCTCAGGGGTGGCGGTGGCATCTCCAGGTACTTGCCAGGATGAGATCTGCCTCAGCCACTACCCGGCTTTTCTGAGACCCTGGTTGAGAGCACACTGTGAATGCTCGGGCCTCACAGAGGAGTGCCAAGGGGGATGGGCCCGAGGTCTTGGTGACAGGTGACACCATGTTGGGGAGTCGGGAGGAAAATGGCAGCTGCTAAAAACGTTGGCATGACAGAAACTCTGAGGGAGACTAGAAGGGATGGCGGGTGTGGTAGGAGAAGTGGCAGAGTTAGTACCAGCCCAAGTTTGGGGGCCTGAAGGATGGGACTCTATTCTCAGGCAGGAGATGGGGACAGGAGGAGGTCATGCTTCTTCTGTCCTTTTGTAGATTCCCTACCACCTAAGTGGCTCCCTATTTCCTCCTGAGTGTTCCCTGCTGCCACCTGGTGGACAGGCATGCCCTCTTTGTGGCCTGATGGTCTGAAAAGCCAGGCTTAGAGTAGCAGGACATCAGAAGTGGAAGTGACCTCTGAGGTCATCAAATCCTGAATGTGAAGAAACTGAGGCCCAGAAGAGCCATCGGCCTGGCTAACGGACAGGAAAGATGGCATACTTTTTCATTCAATTCTGCTTTTTAAAAAGTCTTTTAATTACTGAAGTGAAGTCCTGCCGTGTCTGATGGGTGGGCAGGGGAGGGGGTCTAGGCTATCCCTGAGACACAGGAAGGACCTGGAGTCTGGAGTATTGCCCATGAGGCAAGGGAACAGGATTCATTCCCAGCATCTCCTTATTGCTCCCCACACAGCAGTCTGGGGAGGCTCCTGAGGTCCCAGTGGGACTGCCCGGTGCCCCCTGGGACCCAGATATCCCACATGTGGTCCTGGCCTAGCTGACCCAAGGGCTAAGGGTGGGCACTTGGGAGAGGGGCCCTCTGTCTCCCACATGAGGCACACTGGGGGGACCAGCGCCTCGGGGGCCTGCTTCAGTCTTTCAGGGAGGAGCTGGAAGGCCTCATCCAGGAGCAGATGAAGAAGGGGAACAACTCCTCCAACATCTGGGCCCTGCGGCAGATCGCGGACTTCATGGCCAGCACCTCCCATGCAGTCTTCCCAACATCTTCCATGAGTACGTGGGGAGCTGGGGAGCTGCCAGGAGCAGAGGTGGAGGAAGTGGGGGAGGGGAAGGTGCAGTCAGAAGCGGCTTGGTTGCCGCCAGCCTATGCAGTGAGTGCTGCAGCTGCATTAACAGACCTGGGGGAGCTGGGCCGCAGCCAGAGAGATACCTGCCTCTGCTTCTGATGCTGCTGAGATTTAAAGACCCCAGGAGGATTACCCCTGATGCCCAGAAATCGAGGGCAGGGGGTGGTGGAGAACCTAGTTTGGGTTCTGCTGGGGGCGGGCGGAGGATGACACAGTGTCACTGCAATGAGAGGCAGGGCGGCCTATGTATGATCCCTCCACCCCCACCCCTCGTAAGCGGATTAGCATGGAGGGAAGAGCTTTGCAACTCAAGGTCCCTTGTACAGCCGCTGCTTGAGGCCCAGGAGTGGACAGTGGAGAGTTAGGATTCTGCTCTCTGTTACTCGAGCTATGGGCACAGAACCTAAGAAACTCCTTGTGTCCTCACAGCATCCAACCCTAAGGCTGATCTTCCTTCAATCCCCTGGCGTCACTCCCTTAGAGATGGAGTTGGGGGCGGGGGCAGATGGGAGGCCATTGGAGCCATTGTCTCCTCACCCCACTGGACAGGCCAACCTGACTCCGTAGACAAGGGCCAAGAGCAGCCAGGGCTAGGCACGAACCCACCTTCCTTGGCTCTGAAGCTCTGCCCACAACCTTTAAGAAACACACATCGAAAAATACTTCCCCTCAGCAAGATGAATATAGGATTATAGTTGAAAATTAGGAAAATAGTTGAGAAAGGGTAATAAAAATTACTGTATTGTGTTCTTACAACCAAGAAATTACTATTATCAATATTCTGGTGTATATCCTTCCAGCCTGTTTCTCTTAACGTATACAGATTATGCCAAAAAAAGTGGAATCGCATTATACATACAAATTTAATAGCCTTAGCATATCTTGACTAATTGTTCACATAATAAAATATGGTTCTAAAGCATAATTTTTGGTGGATGTATACTCTTCTGTACATGGCTGAATATGCCACAGTTTATTTAATCAGTTTCCCATTTTTGGACTTTTAGGTGGTTTCCAACCTTTTGCTATTATGAATGACAATGCAATAAACATCCTTGTAAATAAATCTGAGATTATATCCATGACTATTTTCTTAAGATAAATTACTAGAAGTAGAATTGCTAGACTGAATTATACGCATGTTTTAAAGGCAGCAATGCATAATGCCAAATTACCCTGGAGAAAGATGGAATGAATTTACATTCCTACCAGAAATGCAAGAGTACCCATTTCCTCCACCCTGATCTGTCGTCTGTGTTACCATTTGTTTCATCCTCATGATATGATGGGTGATGAATAGTACTTTGTGTTTTAATCTGCATTTATTTGATTACTATAGAGATCGAATATATTTTCATATACATATTGGGCATGATTTTCTTTTTGTACTAAGTTGCCTGTCACATCCTTTGCCAATTTTTCTACTTGCATATTCTTTTCTTACAGATTTAAAAATCATAAAGTAAGGCTAGTTCCCTGCTATCTGTCAAATACATTGCAGACTTTTTTTCCAGTGTCTCCTTTGCCTTTTAATTTTGTTCATATTTTTGTGTTGTAGAATTCTTTAATTTCCATGTAGTTGAATCCATTATGATTTTCCTTTGTGTTTTCTGCTTTTGATTGCATACTTAGAAACACCTTCCCTATGTTTTATCATCCAATAAAATACCCTTAATTATTCATTTGCCAGTTTTTCTCAACCATTGTTTAAGCTGATTCTTTAAAATAACTTTAGAAGTATTTTGTCACGTGTCTCCATCCACCTCAAAAAATTCCTTTTGGGATTTTGATTGGGATTACATTAAATGAATAGATTAATTTGGTGGAGAATTTATAAATGTACAACTTTATATTAGAATGTAGACTCCATGGCGGGGAGGATATATGTATGTTTTGTTCACCGTTAGAGTAGTGTCCTGGACTTAGAAAAGTAGCACCTGGCATATAACAGGTGCTTAAAAACTATGTGCATAAATGAATTTTAAATCTTTTCAGAAATGATGTGTGTCTTCTATTTATTTAAATCTTTTTAAATGTCCATCAGAAAAGCTAGTAGTTATTTTCTTATAGTCCTTTACTAATTTCTTGTTAAGTTTATCCTGGAAATTTTATGTAACTTTGTCATTTTAAGTGATTCTCCATTCAAATTTTTTTCTGGTTATAGCTGCCATCTAGGGAAATCGTTGGAGATATATGTATTTATATATTATTTAAACTAGCCGCTTACTGGACTCTTAAATTCTAGTATGTTCTCAATTCTTTTGGGCTTTGTATATAGAAGAATCACATAATCTGCAAATAATGGTTATTTTGCATCCTTCAATCCAACATTTACCCTTTGGTTTATTTTTCCAGTTTTCTCATTGCATCCGTTAGAACTCTCAGAACAATGTTTAATAATAGATGAGAGAGTAATCATCTTTGTCTTGTTTCTGACTTCAGTGGAAATTTTTTTACCACAAGAGTTTGAGATAGTTATTCTTTATCATGTTGAGAAAATATCTTTGTATTCTAGTTCAATATGGACTTTTCTCAGAAATGGATATTGAATTTTATAAAATGCATTTTGGACATTTATTGATTTTTCTTTCCTTGATGTGGTGAATTATATTAATAGATTTCTGAATATTGAACTCTTTTTTTCATTCCTGAAATAAATCATTCATGGTTTTGATGCATTCTTCTTTTTTTTTTTTTTTTTTTTTTTTTTTTTGTTTTTTGGGG
>NW_006780322.1:2889966-2890640 GCF_000442215.2 Lipotes vexillifer
TGTTGTGGCCTCTCCCATTTGCGGAGCACAGGCTCCGGACGCGCAGGCTCAGCGGCCATGGCTCACGGGCCCAGCCGCTCCGCGGCATGTGGGATCCTCCTGAAACGGGGCACGAACCCGCGTCTCCTGCATCGGCAGGCGGACTCTCAAGCACTGCGCCACCAGGGAAGCCCTTGATGCATTCTTTTAAAAATACTCTTCTGGGTTTGATTTGCTGGAATTTTATTAATTTTTGCATCCATAGTCACACATGATAAAAAGCAGTTCACTTTTTGGGCAGCCTTTGTTTAGTATTGGTATTAAGACTATAATTTCCTAAGATGAATCAGGGTGATCCCCACCCATTTCTTTGCCCTAATGGAGTTTAAATTAGATAGGAAGTCGCTGCTCTTTTAAGGTTTATTATTCACTTGTAAAGCTATCCAGATATGGAATATTTGGATAACATTTTTTTCCTGCTTCATTTAAAATTTTATTTTGCTGCTTCTTGAGTAAATTTTAGTCATATTTTATATAAAATAATCCATTTCATGTACCTTTAAAAAATTATTAGCCTGATTTACAATATTATTTTTATTACTTAAACCTTCTACTGTGGATATGACATCCCATTCTCATTCCTGGTGCTGTGTATTCCCACTTCCTCTTTTTTTTTTTTTTTTTTTTTTTTCTTT
>NW_006780322.1:2890699-2894707 GCF_000442215.2 Lipotes vexillifer
GCACAGGCTCTGGACGCGCAGGCTCAGCGGCCATGGCTCACGGGCCCAGCCGCTCCGCGGCATGTGGGATCTTCCCGGACCGGGGCACGAACCCGTGTACCCTGCATCGGCAGGCGGACTCTCAACCACTGCGCCACCAGGGAAGCCCCCCCAGTACCTCTTTATTGGCCAGTCCAGATGTTGGTTTCCTCATAGATCTTCTCACATAAGCCAATTCTTGGATTTACATATTAGTTCTACTAACTTTCTTGTTTTCTGATTTATTGCTTTTGTTTTTATACTCATTAATTCTTTTCCGTAACTCTTCTTTGGTTTATTTTGTCCTTTATGTTTTTCTACAATAGAATAAAATGAATTTGATTTATTTTCGTATTTAATTCAATAGTAAAGGCATTTAAGACTATGAATTTTTTTCTCTGAGTATAAATTTGATCTTATCCCATAAATTTTGACATGTAGTATTTCCTTTATTGTTAATTTCTAGGTAGTTTGCAGTTGCTGTTTTGGTTTTATTTTTATTCTAAAATAAAATAAACACTCTCCGAGAGTGTGCTTTCTCCTTTCTAAGCGTTGGAATTTGTATTCTTTTAAAGATTTGTTGATAATGTCTAGTTTTATTGCATTATGTTTAGACAATGTAGCCCACTTAATGTCTGTGTTGGGGATTTATTGAGATTTTCTTTGTGCCCTAATAATAACATACTTAAATGATATATGGGTGTAGACTCTATCTCTGGGACGTAGTATTTAATCTTCATCCTCACTTATTGTTTTTGATTTTATAAAGAATTAATGTCTCCCACTGTATTTGATTTCTGTTCATCTCTCTCTGTTTCTGATAGCTTTTGCTTTGAATATCTTGAAACGCTTTTCAAAGTATACGTGTTTTTATAGCTATATCTTCATTATGGATTATGCCTTTAATCCATGTAAAATGACCTACAAAATGATCCTTTCTGTCCAAAAGAATATTGTTTTCCTTGGCTTCTACTTTGATCATGTTATGGCTCTATTTATCTTTTTGTTTATATTTGCCTTGGCATACTTTTGATGGTCCCTTTATTTTTACCTGTTTTGTGTCACTTTATTGTAGTATTTGTTAGTTTTTGTAAATCTCCTATAGTATTGTCTTTGACATCTGTTGCTATAGCAGAGAAGTCTGAAACAGTCTAGTATTGGTTCCTTTGTAGGTAACCAATTTTTTTTCTAGGTGCTTGTGGATTTTCCCCCTTACCCTTGTATTTCAAGACTGTGTCAGGAAGCATATAATTGTAGGCTTTTCTTTTAATGGACTTTTCTCCCCTGAAATGCAGTAAGTTCTTTCAGTTTTTATATATACAGGTCTTTTTTTCAATTTCTGAATTTTTTTTTCTATTATATCAGTACTTATAACTTATATGCCAGATCCTCTGGTCTTTGTCTCCCATATATATCATATTCTTTCTCATCACTTTCATATCTCTGACCTTATACTCTTCCTTTTGAGAGAGAACTAGGGCTGGCCAGCATTCCTATCACCTCACTGATCAGCAACTGCCAGGAAAAAAGTTGGATGCCTGAAAATCTTGTTGGTGCACTCCAGGGTATCTGAGTCAGGGAATGTGGAGAGGGAACCTTTCAAGTGGCTGGAGTTCAAGCCCAGAGAGGTTGTTCTTTGTCCAGCTCCATTTGCCTTACAATTTTCTTTGCCCGGTCGGTTTTGGGTTTTTTTGGTTGTTTTGCTTTTGTTGTTTTTTTCTAAATAGTGTGTGCTTCAGGCTTAGCTTTCAGGGGGGTTGGTGGATTTTCATCTTTTTCTGTGTTTTCTTAGGTAATTTGAAATAATGGCCCAGTTAGATTTTCACTTTAGTGAGGCTGGTCAGAATAAGCGTTCTTTCTATGAAGACCCTGAGCACAGAGGACTGGGGACTCCTGTGGATCCCTCTGGTCTATTCTGGGCCTGTGGGTGGGTAGTCCTCATGGGGAAGCTCCACAGGGTTGGGGAGGGGACTCTTTGATACAGGACACAGAGGACATGACAGAGTGAGTGTTTTCAGTCCTATTCTGGCCTCCTGCCATCTCTGGGGCTCCATAGTTATTTCTAAGAGAAGGATTCAAAGGACTCGGTCTGAAGGCTCTCCCAACAACAGCCTCCCTCCCTTCCAGCTTTGGCTGGGGCCCTTATGCCTCCCAGCTTGCTGCAAGGGGTGAAGCAAAGAGGTAAATACTTATCTGGGGAACTAGAGAGGAGGCAGGCATCCCAGGTTGGTCAGTTTGAATTAGAAACGCTTGACTCTTGGGTTTCGTTGCTGCTCTTCTTGCCAGTTTAGCTGGGTCTTTGGACCACTTCTGTCCCTGTCAACTTCGTGTACTGGACACGTGCACTGGAGGCGTACCACCGTTGGTGGGCACAGGCCCTTTGGGTGCATCTTCCTGACATGGGGTGTTCAAGGCTTGCTCTGCTTGCTTTGTGCCCCCAATCCACCCTCATATTTGCAGACCGTCTCGTCATTTCAACTAATGGCAAACCTGATAGAGGACATACATCACATGGTGTGACAGTGAGGTTTATAGAGATGGTGGAAGCTTCCAAAGAGCATTTTAATCCATTAACGGTTTTAGTGGGATGCTGGGAGAGACAGCATCAGGAGGCTCCCAGCCAGACATCATTTTAAGCCAGAACCCTTTCCTATTGATTCTTTTATTGTTTCCTAGACACTGATTAATTGGAGTTCTGGGGCTCAGATGCCCTGTTCTGCCTTCCTGAGGCATGCAGGCAGCGGTCATGGTGGTTAATGGGACAGACTGAGCGTCAACTCCTAGACCCTCTGGGTGCCCTGACTATCAAATGCTCTAGGCTCATTTCCATATTACTTCCACATCCCTCTAAATTCCCCCAAAGAGCCATAACTAACCAAGGGACTGCATATCCAGAGGGGAGCAGATGTGGCCTACCCAAGGCCTCCAGCCCCTCAGCCAACACAGCTACACTGACTTTTGGAAGTTCATGACTTGTCAGAAAAACTTGCGGAATTTACTTCCTGGTTGACTTGACTTTCTGTCTGCCCTGTTTCCAAATTAGAGAAAAAGTTTTATTACATGGTATAGTTAAAACAATATGATAATGATTAGTAACTTCTTCATTAAAACTGATAAAATATACCCGTATTTCCACTCAGAAATTTATTTATGCTTTTATTCAGTGTCCATCTCTAGGGTTTGTGGTCACCTTGGCCTTCTGGGAAGCTTTCATTCTGTGTCCTTGAGTCTGGCCATGATTTTTGACCCAAAGCAATGCCATTCTTCCCCGAAGGAGCAGAGGACCTTATTGGGCACAGCTGTCCATTCTGTGGATTTTCTCCTCTGGAGTCAGGGTCAAGGAATGTTGAATTCCCTGAAGTCTTGTGTGTGGTTGTAGTGCCAGTGAGAATCTGAGAGGACAGGGGCAGGGCAGGGGAGGGCAGACGGGAGCCCCTGACCCAAAAGCTGCCCTGTGCCCCTGCAGACTTCTCCATGATGACGCCCATCAATGACCTCCACACAGCCGATTCCCTGAACCTGGCCAAGGGGGAGCGGCTCATGCGGTGCAAGATCAGTAGTGTCTACCGCCTCCTGGACCTGTACGGCTGGGCGCAGCTGAGTGACACCTACGTCACGGTAAGGAGAGCATTTGGGGGTGAGGTGGGGCAATGTGTGTGACCCCCACCAAATCCAAAGGGAGAACTCCTGATCTTTGGCATGGCCATGGCACTGCTGGTGGCCTTTGGCCAAAATTCAATGAGCCCTTCCAAGGTTTCTAACCACTGTGGTCTCCTGAGACAGATAACCTGCCCAGTGGGCACTTCTCTGGATGAGGAGCCGGCAATTTCTGGATCCTATTTCTAGGGCTACCCTTGACCATTGGGAGATTCCTCTTGTAGTTCCATTTCCCCAGCTCCAAATAAAGCTGAGTCCTCTTCATCTCTTATGGGTCAGGGAGAAGTAAGGGCTCTTGGGGAGAAGATTTGGGTGCAGTGGATTTAGGGAAAG
>NW_006780322.1:2894834-2899032 GCF_000442215.2 Lipotes vexillifer
GGAAAGAGGGGATTCAAGCAGTATGTCATCGGAAATGACCCCTCTCCCTCCTTGCCTCTGAGAACACGTGTCTCTCCTCCAGTTGAGGGTCAGCAAGGAGCAGGACCACTTCCTGATCAGCCCTAAGGGAGTTTCTTGCAGCGAAGTCACAGCATCCAGCCTGGTGAGTACAGTCCGGCCTGTCACCACCCATTTCTTGCTGAAATGTCAGTACTCTCTCTGCTCCTACGGTGAGAGGTCATCTCCAAGGTAGCCCCTGCCATCCTGTCCTTCTTGCAGTTTGCAATCTAGTGGGACAGAGAAGTCACATGGACACCAAAACAAACTGAGAGCGCAGAGCATGATGTGATCAAGAGACGAAATGGGAGGTGTAGGCCGCAAGCGCAGTGGGAGGGCGAGGGGAGAAGAGATGAGCCTGGAGGCCTCTGAGCCTGGGATTGGACAAAGGCTGGGAGCCGGGAAGCCTTCCAGCTGAGGGGATACTTTAGAACAACAGCCAGTGCTTTGTCCCAAAGCAGTGCAAGACTCTTCTAGTGCCGGTGCCCTGAGAGAGCGCTTCTGGGTGCCCTTTCTGTCCTCCTGTTCCTTTTAGGCGTGGTAGGAAGAAACTTCCAGAATCGGTTTCGATCAGGAAAGATTTCTGGGTGCGGGGGTCGGGGGAGAGGAAAGTAGTCTAGGGACTGGCTTAGAAGCAGAAGAAGTTGAGTTCAGGTGCATTTTTACATTTACACAAAGTTGTTTTTGTCTGTGCTTAGACGTGATTAAGGAGTGGCTTTTGTCTTCTGTGTCACAGTCAAAAGTGGCCGTCTCTGGTGATGATGTTCTATGAGATTGTTAATGTTAGGCAGTGCCACGGCTTAGCTGTGTGCCAGGTCAGCCGCAGCGACCAGCAGTTTGTGTGTGTGTGTGTGTGTGTGTGTGTGTGTGTGTGTGTGCGCGCGCGCGCTCCCGCCCGTGCGCGTGCGCGTGTGTTTTCACCATGACACCCACAACCCCTTGGAGTCAAAAGCAGATTGTAAGACCAGTGACTGCTCTCCATTATTTGTCCTTTAAGACCTAGCTTTCGGGTGACTGGTAAATGGGTGTTCATTATATTATCCTCTTTACCTTTGTGTGTGATTAAAAATTTTTCAAAATAACAAGTGGGAAAAAAAGGAAAAAGACTCAAGTTTAGATGTTCGTCCCTCTAACAGGAGGAATTAAAGACTCCTCCTATCTGCTTCTAGAGAATTCTGTGAATGATTCTCCTCTTGCACCTTGCTACTCAAAGTGTGGTCCGTGGACCAGCAGCAGGGCTGTCACTGGGATCTTGTTACAAATGCAGACTCTCAGGCCGAGTTCTTGGCCTACGGAATCCGAATCTGCATTTTGACAGGATCTCCAGGTGATTCTTTTTTTTTAAATCAATTTTTTAAAAATTGAAGTATAGGTGATTTACAACGTTGCGTTAATTTCTGCTACAGCAAAGTGACTCAGTTACACACGTATATGCATTCTTTTTTTATATATTTTTTCCATTATGGTTTATCATAGGATATTGAATATAGTTCTCTGTGCTATACAGTAGGACCTTGTTGTTTAACCATTCTATATATAAAAGCTTACATCTGCTAACCCCAGCCTCCCACTCCATCCCTCCCCCAACCCCTCCCCCCTTGGCAACCACCAGTCTCTTCTCTATGTCCCTGATTCTGCTTCTGTTTCATAGATAGGTTCATTTGTGTCATATTTTAGATTCCACTGATAAGTGATATCATATGGTATTTGTCTTTCTCTTTCTGACTTACTTCACTTAGTATGATAATCTCTAGTTGCATCCAGGTGATTAAAGTTTGAGAAACTCTGCTCTAGCATTTTTCAATGCTGAATTATAATCGCCTTTGTTTCCCAGTAGCCTGTGTGCTCACCCTGCAGGCAGGAATGGGGTCTCTTGCCCCCCACATAAAGCACATTCATTGCCCATGGTATGGTGGAGAGTGGACACAGGTGGGTGGGCGTGTGCCTGGCCCACCTGCCGGGAGGGGAATGAGGGGCCTCTGCCTGCTGGTGGCCGGAAGTCTCTCTTCCCCCTGGCCCAGATCAAGGTGAACATCCTGGGAGAGGTGGTGGAGAAGGGCAGCAGCTGCTTCCCAGTGGACACCACGGGCTTCTGCCTGCACTCGGCCATCTACGCCGCCAGACCTGACGTGCGCTGTGTCATCCACCTGCATACTCCGGCCACGGCGGCGGTGAGTGTCAGCTCTTCAGCCAGCATTTCAGTCTCCGAGGCTGGCAGCAGACCCATGGCACCTGTCTCTCTGAGGGTCTCCCTGAAGAAAGACATAAGCCCCCAAGCTAGGAGCAAACTCACCGTATAAAACAGTTCTGGAAAGATTCCCTGGAACTCAGAGCAAGGTGAGGAGGGGACACCCAACATGGGAACCTCCTCCTCTACATTTTCTAACTATGGAAGTCTAGGTGAGGGGAGACAAGGTGAAGATGTGTAAAGTCTTCCCTGCTGCACCCCGCACCTGCTACATACGCAAACCGGTGCCACAGGCCCGGGTGACGGCACCTTCCGAGTGTCTGGGAACTGGGAGAGAGCAGAGGGAAGACCATCAAGGAGCAAGCCGTCCCCCAAGGGTCTCTGGGCGTTTCTCCATGTCTACCTGAGACGCTGTGGTGCACCTGGAAAGACAGCAGACACTCAACCCTCACCCCCAGGCCACATGCCTACAGGGGCAAAAGAGACCTGTCACTGGCCTGTGGTTTTCTCTGCAAATCACTCTGGTTACAAGCACTCAGACCTTCCAGAATTCGGACTAAGACTGCATGTTGTATTCGTGCCAAGTATCCATTTCTGCAGGGCCGGGGCTTACACGAGGGGCAAGATGAGCGAAGTGGGGCAAGCGGCCCTTCTAACCTCTCCACGCTCCTTGCTTTTAATAAAAGGTGGGGTTTGGGGCATGGCCGTTTCAGCCTGCGTTTTAACTCTGTTCTCTGGCACTTGCATTGCTCCGTTGCCGGTAAAATGGGGGCTTCTCAATGGGCCTCCCTGTTAGTGAAGAATCGTGGCTGTTGATGCACTGACCCAAGGCTGAGGGTCTCGCGCAACCCACCCCAGGGACCCTGGACCCTGCTTCAGCCCTGCCTGGTGCCAACCCCACCAGCCTTGCCTCTTCCCGGGTCCTAGGACAAGAGCCAAGCAGGGGTGGGCAGCAGCACGCCATCCCTCCAGCGTATGCTTTGCAGCAGTTTTAGAAGGTGATGTCTTGACGTGGCAGCTGGGAAAAGTGTGATGAAAAGGCTTTAGAGGAAGCAGTGAGAAAACAAGAGCCTCGCCAAGGCGGGGGTGGGGGGTGGGGTGGGGGGGTGCCTTTCTCTTGCGCTCGCTCCCTCCCCTGCCACGTCCCCAGACAGAACTTGACTGTGCTGCTCTGAGGCCAGGGCGACTGTGACAGAGGGGCGAGGAGAGGGGTGGAGCTGCCGAGCTACACATTCATTCCGTCGTCTCACTACAGGTGTCAGCCATGAAGTGGGGCCTCCTGCCTGTGTCCCACAACGCCCTGGTGGTAGGGGACATGGCCTATTATGACTTCAACGGCGAGATGGAACAGGAAGCCGATCGGATCAACCTGCAGAAGTGCCTTGGACCCACCTGCAAGGTTCGGCTCAGCTGTTCTGGGAAGATGCTCTGGGTGGGATTGTCAAAAACCGACATCACAAGAGCGACCAATGTTCATTGGAACATGTTTATAAGTTGCAGATAAACAGCAATAACAACAAATGACATAAAACTCTTTCACCCTACCATGCGATTTGGGTGCACCCCCCCGTAACTATTCATATAGATTTACAAAACCAGGATTATAAAATATATTCTCCCTTTTCCCCTTAGCGATATACAGTAAACACCCTTGTATGCTACTAAATACTTTCTAATCACTATTTTAAATTATACTTCATTGTATGAATGGCTGTGCCACTACTTACCTACACAGTCCTCTATGGCTGGACATTGAAAAGTTTGCCCCCCAATTTTCTCTTAATATAAACAACTCTGTGATGAAAAATTCTTTCAGCTACATCTTTGTATTTGCTTGGGATGATTTCCTTAGGATAAACTCCTAAGGATGCACATTTTAAAACTCTTACTGCATAGTACCAAATTGCTCTCTCCTCCGGCCATGACTAGTACTTGAGAATGCTGTTTCCCTAC
>NW_006780322.1:2899042-2921446 GCF_000442215.2 Lipotes vexillifer
TCCCTACAGTCTCCCCAAACTTGACTGTTATCACTTTTTTTTTTTCTAACTTGATAGAGATAAACAGAATCTCATTATTATTGCTTGATTTAAGTCTGAAGGCCTCTTTTATAACAGCATGTAATTAGGGCTGTTGAACTTAGGATGGGAAGTTTCATAGCCAAGCCTGGGTGGATGGGCGCTTGCCCACTTCCTTGAAAGGCACTCACTCCCGGAGTCATTTTCCATCTGAGAGTCCCTGTCTTCCCATCTCTCACATAGAGCAGAAATCCCTGCCACCCTCTCCTGCCATTCTCTGAAGCCTCATTAGCAGTGCCAGGAGAGGGGTGATGTTCACAGTTGTGAAATGGTACAAAAATTTAAGAGATGGGGCGTTCACAAAAGATCTGCAAAATCTTGTGAGCAAAAGTCACGGTCTCTTTCCATCTCTCTGGCTCTTGAGACGAAAAAACTCCAGCTGTTTTCAGCAAGAGTGGATGTGAAGATTAGGCCACTGGGCCTCAGCCCAGGTGCTGCAAGGACAGATCTGATACGTGGGTCTGTGGCCCGGCTCCCAGGTGGGTGTCACCTAGGTATCTTTCAGAGAGTTCTCGAGGATAAAACCAACCAAGAAGAGTTTCCAACAGGGAGGGTGCACCTGGACCTTGGTATAAATTCATTTCTGTTTTTTTCCCCCTTTTAGATCTGCCTGCCCCTGGCTGAGCTACAAACATCGCTCCATCAGGGACAGCCTGGGTTCTGGTTCCGACTCTGCCCCTAATTAGCTGGGAGACTTTCAGTTTCTTTAGGCTTCTCTTTCCTCATTAGTAAAACTAGTGAGTTAGATTAGAAGGTCTCTGTGGCCTCTTTCATGGAACTGTTGGATCTTAGAGCTGCCGGGGCCTCATGGAATTCATGGAGAGGAAGCCCGAGGGCCAGAAAACAGGGGACCCAACTCACCTGTGTCTGCAGAGACACCTCTCAGAGGGCCACCCCCTTGGGTTTGACTCACAAGTCCACTGAGTTACAGGGGGGCAAGTGCTTTTGAGGTTGGACCCTTGTATTCAACAGCAAGTAATTTCATTCACTTTAACACAAACATTCGTTTTTCAGACTTTAAGCTCTTCAGGGCCTAAAAACCCAGGCCTTGCCCAAAGAAATCCACCAAGCTATTCAGTCTCAGTTTTAAAAAGCATCTTCAATTTTTTAGGGTGGATGCTTTAAACGTTCGTTTGGGTGGATATTAGAACTCATGGGGGAGGGTAGGTAGCATTCGGTGTTTGTATAGGGAGAATGAGTAAGGAATTGGGGGTGGGGGCGTGTGCTCCAGGATTGGATATGAAATGGATCTGAATAAAATGAAAAATCTCTCCCTCTTAACTCAAGTTTGAAAGGCTTACAGTTTTAATGGGCTGTCTGCTCCTGTGCAGATCCTGGTGCTAAGAAACCATGGAGTGCTTGCTCTGGGTGACACAGTAGAGGAGGCGTTTTATAAGATCTTCCACCTGCAGGCTGCATGTGAGATACAGGTGAGCAAGTTCCTCTGGGGTGTGGGCCCGGGAGGGACCCTGACAGGGGCCTGGGGGCAAAGGTGGCAGCCCCATGGGCCGTGATTTAGGGAGACCTTTGAGTGGGGCCCTCTGAAAGCCTCACCCTATTTCTCTGCCTTGGCACCACGTGATTCTTCTAAAGTTTCACATTTGGAATCGGTTTTGTAGCTTTAAAATTTTCTACCGCCATTGTCTCACAACCAGCACCCGACTCTTGGGGCTCAGTGCTCAGGAGGGGGAGCTGCCTGGGCTCATCAGAAGGACAGTGGGAGGAGCTGTACTTCCCATGCTCCTGTATAACCTGGGGTGTACCTGTTACCTCTAGCTGTGCCCCCACAGACACCACACAGGTAAGTCTTCTTTCCTTTCTTTGTATGGAGAAGGGTAGTTTGCAAAGACCATGAATGTGGTCAAGTCCAGCAAGAGAAGTGGAAAGCAGGCCAAAGTAGAGTGTTGACACGGCAGGCCTGACCCCAGGGAAGCCCCAGGGTGATGTCCAGGGAGCCCATGGTGAAGTTCTCCTAACTGGTAAAGGATGAGATAGAGGGTGGTGGGGGGGGGGTGTCAGTAGTCGTGGGACCCCTAGAAGAGTTGATGGAGAAGCAATAGGAAAATGCACATCCTGTAGTTTTATCAAATAACCAGGTAGTGTTGGATAAGCCAAGCATATGCTCCTGCCAGTGTGGCAAGCCGTCAGGTGAGTGGGGGGGGTCTTGCACGACTGACTGGGCTCCATCCTTCAGCCTGCGCTCTGTGCTCTTGGGTCAGGCACTTGCCCTCTGCAAGCCTCCATTTCCTCAATCTCAGACCTGGGTCTAGAGAGACCTTGTGAGGATGGCCTTTCAGACAAGGAGAGGTGTTGCCGATGGTATTTTTAGGACTCGGTTGACAGAGGGAGAGGCTAGCTGCTCCAGGGTGAGTCGGCTCTTTGCAGGGCCCTTCTGGTGTCCCATCTGCCCTCTCCTGGCTGGCCTGGGAAGAGCAGTGCCCCAGGAAGACGGCCCGCCCCTCTCTTGGCCGTTATGGGGGAAGAATGGGATAATCCCAGAAGCATCACTAGTGGAGGCTCTACAAGTGGGACCTTTCTCAGTGGTTTATGAAGGATATGTTGAGAGGACAGTGATGAAGAAATGTTAGAGGAGGTGGTGTGAGACCCTCCTGACTCCCCATCCCCCATCCAATAATGCTGACCCTGAACTCTGACCCCTGAGTGTTGTTAGAACCTGGCAGAGCCTCTGATATGCCTACTTTCCCTTCTCCACATCTGAAGAGTTGCCCATCTTTCTTCTGAAGAAGAGGCTTCCATGAGAAAATATCTCATGAAAAAGAATGAATAGAGAGAGGTTCTCAGATGTCCCCCCACCACACGGTGGTGTGAAGGATGCCTTCCCCAGGCTCCAGATCCCCAGAAATGGCCACTGCGCAATTTAAGCAAAGGGAGGATGGCCATCTAGCAGCTGGGGAGATGAAGGGCAGAGCTGCCAGCCACTTTCCTGGGCAGCCCCAGCTGCTTCTCTTGGCCCTGTCTGCTGTCACTTTCTTTTCAGTCAGGACTGGTTTGGTGTAACCTTTTAAAAGCGCATCAGGCGATGGGGACAGATAACCCCAGGGAAGCGCCAGTGGATTTATTTTAGCAGGTGGAACAGGAAGGCTTCTAGAGGGTGAAATGAAGCTGGAAGTTGTGGGAAAAAAACAGGAGAGATTGGACCAAGAGTGTGGGTGGATTAAGGCTCGGAAGAGCCCAGGTACGGCAGGCTGGCAAAGAGGGTGGGGGCTTCGACGGACCAAGGGTGTGGGTGGATTAAGGCTCGGAAGACCCCAGGTACGGCAGCCTGCAGATGCTGTTGGGACTGCAGTCCCTGGAAGGGTCATTTCTGGTCAAATGACCAGCACCGAAATTCTGTTTCCATCATGACTAGTGTTCTCCCTCAGTGGCCTTGGCAAACAAGCAAATGCGTCCATGGTCATTTCAGCGGTTCAAGGCTAAGAGCCTATTCCATTCTCCTGGGGACAGCGTTCTCTTTGCTCCCCATCAGTTTGGGGTTCCAGGAAACTGGGTCATCCTCTGCTGAGAGAGGCAGCTCCCTGCTCTGTTCATAGGCAGATGAGAAGCAGCTCAGGCAATTCTCCATCTGCTACCCATCGCCATGGAAACGGATGGGGGAAGGGGGAGGTGAGAGGAGGCAGCTCTTGAAAGGGTGTGGGCAGTTTTCTCTGAAAGACCAGTCTCCAGGGGGTATTGCTTCTCAGCCTTTCATGGTAAAACCTCAGAATTTATTTATCATAAATGTTTCTATGGCACTCTGTATGCACCAGGTGCTGTTCTAAGTGGTTTACAAATATTACCTTAAATAATCCTCACGAGGTAGATACTATTTTCATTTTACAGATGAGAAAGCTGAGGCACAGGGAGGGTAAATAGCTGCCGAAAGTCACACAGCAAGTAGGTGGCAGAGCCAGGATCCAAACCCAGACAGCCTGGTACCCAGGTCCTATGTCCTAAACACTGCATTGCACTGCCTCTCAGGAAAGCAAGCGTCGGTGGGAAAGGTCAGCTGTCAGGTTGGGACCTCTCTTCAGGGAGCTGGCACTTCAAGTCAGGGTTTCAGGGTCCCAGAGCTGGAGCCCTGCCTTGGCCAGGTAGGGGTCCAGGATGAACTTGGTAATTGATCAACCAGCTGAGATTCACTACCTTTGAGAGTGCGTTTCCAGGTGCTCAGCCTCAGTGCCAGGTGTGAGGGACTTCAGAATTAGAAAACACGGTCAGCAGAAGGCAGAACTGGGACCAGTGAATGAACATAATAAAAAGGTAGATTTCAACTCAGGGTAATCTATATCAACTCACTGTAACCCTTCTAACATTTGGACAACAGTATAATAGGCTGCCTTCCCAGGCACGGAGCTGACCACTTCTAGGGATACTAGACAAGGACTCATTTTTGGTGAGAGAATGGAATAAAAGGCCTCGAAGTCTCTATATTTGTAGGGTGTGGAGTCATCTTTTTAAGATAAAAATGGAGGCTTCCATAGGACACATGCCTTGGATGAAGGGAGCGTGGAAGTGCTTGTTCTTGCTTTCTCCTCGTCACGGAGTGATGGGGGTCACCTTGGAAAGGCTGCCTGGCTGACCTCTAGGAAGTCTCACAGGGGCCACATGTTACACTGGTGAATTTAACACGCTCTGGAGTGTGTCCAGGATCCTCATGTGTTCATAGACCTGTGTTTGTCAGCAAGCTACCCTGCATTCTTTTCATTTTCAGTGAAACCATAACTGGCACAAAAACTGGAACACTGAAAGTTTATATAATCAGAGCCATTCCCCCATAACAAGCAGGTTTCCATGGGATATCAAATATTAATCAGAATGCTGGGGTCTTGATGTGCAGTGTAAAACTCCAGCTTCACTACCTACAGTACTTGGAAAGCACCATCTCTCTCTGGACTTACCCAGGAAGCCAAACCATGACCAATTATATCTGAGTGGCAGATACAGGGAGTAAATAGAATGTGCTTTTAGATGAGCATGGAATTAGAAAATAAGATTAGTTGGATTCATGAATGTTTTTAGGATCGTTCTAAAATTGCCTGCTTTATACACACACCACTTGCCCTAAAAGTCAGAGTCCGTTGCCTGTAGCCACCTGGATTGTCCCCTCCCCGTGGAGCCTTGACAGTGGGACAAACGCTGTAAGTCTTCTGGTAAAAGCTTCCTAAGGCCTACACAGTGCCCGGCTGTGACTGTCAGCATTTCATGTGTCTCCTCTCTCTGGGCTTCCTTGACTGGCTAACACCATCATGGATGGTCTTCTGCCTTTAGACCTGTTAATTCAGCCCAACATGCGGCTACACTCATATTTCACTGGCCTAGAAGGCAGCTTATTTCTTTCAAGTGACTTTTTTTTTTTTTTTTTAAAGGGAAATATTCCAGACATACAGAAAAGTGCAGAGGGTCATATAATCGACACCTGCTACCAACCAGATTTAACAAGTATCAATGGCATTTTCCTCTGGAAGAAGTAAAATATTACAGACAAGAATTGAAGTCCCCTTTTCTCATCTTCCCTCCTTCCCCAGAAATAATCACAATTTGCGGTTGGTCTGTGTCCCAGGTAATTTTTCAGTACTCTGCATTGTGTTATTCTTAAGGTTTAACACTTGCTATGTCCCCCTAAGAACTGACATTAGGAAAGAAATACTAATACCGCTTTCCCTGGAAATGGGCACATGCCCTACAAGTTTGGAGGGGCTTTCCTCTGGGAGGAAAAAAACCAACTACAGCTCAGTTTTCCAGACATTTCTGTTTCTGGTCTTCCCCGATCTCCATTCTCTGTTACACAGAGGAGCACAGGTACACGCGCAGGGATGTGTGTGTACACGCGCACACACGTGTGTGTGAGCTGAGCGTTCTCTGCCCTTTGCGCAGGTGTCTGCTCTGTCCAGCGCGGGGGGCGTGGAGAACCTCATCCTCCTGGAGCAGGAGAAGCACCGGCCTCACGAGGTGGGCTCCGTGCAGTGGGCGGGGAGCACCTTCGGGCCCATGCAGAAGAGCCGGCTGGGGGAGCACGAGTTCGAGGCCCTCATGAGGATGCTGGACAATCTGGTGAGTCTCCTGCCGTTGTCCTCCCAGGCCAGTCCTTTGTGGCTTAGCTCCCCCCAAACCAGTCAGTATGAAGCATTCGGTGGGCGTGAGAACTGCCAACATCACAGTTAATTTGTTAAAGCCCCTTGATCGGCCACTTGACTTAGAATTTGTGGTCATTCTAATAGTAGTTGAGTTTTCTCAAGTGGTGGCCTTTGCCACCCCTTTTCCAAGCGCTGTGGATGTTATCATATCTGCAGGGTGCTCTTTAGAGAAGGGGTAGGAAGCCCTTGGTTGGTATGAGAGGTGGTAATCCAGCAAAACTCAGGACCACAGAGCCTCTCTCATATTGTAGCTTTTGTTCACTCCTCTTTTGCAGTTAGTTCTGCCTTTCTTTCTAATCTCATGACTTTAACGCAGAAAACACATAATGCCATTAATTTCCCTGTTCCTGGTGAGCAGCATTATAACAATATCCTTTTGTAACGAATGAATCAATCCATCAGGTAGGGCGTTAACTGGTATATGTCCAGGAGTGGGCTTTAAAGGATCCAAAGAATTATAAGACGTCCTTCCTTCTGGAGCTAACAATTTAATTGATGATATATGACGTAAATGTGAGACAATTCAAGAATAAGAAGAAAGCATATACAGTGGGGAGCTAATTGCAGGAAGAGACTCTGACTTCTTAGATTGCTCGAACAAGCGAAGATGAAACCTACCTCTGTGGCATTTCTGTATCATTTACCTCCCCTCCCCGTCACTGCTACTACTTTGGACCCTCTCTTTGCTGTGTCTGGGTCATTGCAATAATCAATCCTTTTCTTCTGCCCTCAGTTCCTCCAAATCACTTCCACTTTATTACCAGGCTGAGCATGAGGGTCACTTTATAATGGTGAAAGGTACACTCCACAATGAAAGTACAACTCCTGTTAACATGTGTGTGAGTAACTATGCCTAAATAAAGCACCAGGACCAAGTGGTTTCGTGCAGAAATTCTTTCAGACCTTTAAGAGACAGGCTATTCTTATGCCATTTAAACTGTTGCAGATAAGAGTAAAAGAAGGAAACCAAACCATAACAATTATAACACATTCAGACCAATCTCACTTTGAGTTGATGAAAAATGCTGCATGAAAACTAGCAAATAGTATCCAGTATAACATTAGAATAATAATACACAATAACCAAGTGAGGGCTCATTCCTAGTATTGAAGGATGGTTTAATATTATGAATCTTTTACATATATTTCATGATATCAATGAGTCAAAAATATAAACCTTCTGATCTCACTTTGAGATCAAAAGTTATTTGATAAAAAATTAATATTGATTTATAAAAATAATAGCTGTTAAGTAGGATAGGAAGCCATTTATTTAACATGATTAAAATGATTTTTTTCTCAAAACACGCACCAGTATCATGGTGAAACACTAGAAGAATTTCCATTAAATTTTGAAACAAAACAATGAAAATATAATGAGAAAATAATCCTATTTGCAAATGCAGCAAAATCAAACTTTAAGCAGAACCCCTTTAAAGACAACTGTAAAATTTTACCAATAGACATCAGAGAAAACCTGAAATCAGTGAAGAGCTATAATTTATTCTTGGTTAAAAACTTCAGTAAGGTAACTTTTCCAAATTAATCGATAAACTCAATGTAATTTCCTCAAAAGTGGGGGAAGGTATAAGGACTGAGCAAAATGTTCTTTCAAGTGAAATTCAGAATGGCTCAGAAAATCCTATAAAAAGAAGAGTGGGGCTTCCCTGGTGGCGCAGTGGTTGAGAGTCCGCCTGCCGATGCAGGGGACACGGGTTAGTGCCCCGGTCCGGGAAGATCCCACATGCTGCGGAGCGGCTGGGCCCGTGAGCCGTGGCCGCTGAGCCTGCGCGTCCGGAGCCTGTGCTCCACAATGGGAGAGGCCACAGCAGTGAGAGGCCCACGTACCGCAAAAAAAAAAAAAAAAAAAAAAGAAAGAAAAGAAGAGTGATTACCACCACATGGTAAAGTGTGATAAGGCTTGAGTCACTAAAGGGTGGAGCACTAGTCCAGAATGCACAGGCCAATCAATGCTACAGCTTAGAGAATCCAGAAATAGATCCCGAATGCATGAAAATTTAACACAGGATAAACAGCCATCTTATAAATCTGTGGGAAGAAGATAGACTGTTAGCCATTTGGGAAATAAAACTAAGGTGGATTACTACCTTGTGCTTTCAACAAGATAAATCCCTGATTTGTCAAAAATTTAAACATGGAAAGGAAATTGATATAGGTATTTAAAAACATAGATTAATAGTTTTAATGCTCTTGTGTTGGGAAAGACCTTGTCAAGCATGGCAGGAAAGTCTGAATTCGTGATGCCAAATATTAACAGATATGACTACATTAAAATTCAAAATTTGTATTTTTATAAACCACCCCACCCACCATGTGAACAAAGCTAAAAGACAAAGTATGGGGAAAATATTTGCAACATCTGTGACAGTCAAAAGATTCATATCAGTCTTCCCTGGTGGCGCAGTGGTTGAGAGTCCGCCTGCCGATGCAGGGGACACGGGTTTGTGCCACATGCCGCGGAGCGGCTGGGCCCGTGAGCCATGGCTGCTGAGCCTGCGCATCGGAGCCTGTGCTCCATAGCGGGAGAGGCCACAACAGTGAGAGGCCTGCGTACCGCAAAAAAAACAAAAACAAAAACAACAGATTCATATCTTTACTGTAAAAGGAGGTATTACAAATCAATATGAAAAAGATGACCATCACAATAGAAAAATGAACTGAGAACCCAGTTTACAAAGGAAGATATTCAAGAGGCCATTAAGTGTAATTAAAAATATCCAGTCTTACTAGTAATCCAAAAAATAACAAAACAAAAGTAGAGGATATTACTTTTAACCCATCTGATTGCCAAGGATTGTTTTTAAACCTCATCAATATTCAGTGTGGGGAAAGGAGACGAGAACTGGGAACTCCAGCATAATTGGCCGGAGTGTAAATTGGCCCAGTGTTTTGGGAAGACGGCATGATAAATATATAAAAACTTATACTGTGTTCCCTTCGACTCAGTCATTTTCATTACTAGGCACTTAATTGCCTAAAGAAAAATGTGTAAAGATTCTCATTTCAGGGTTGTTTATAATATTTTGAAAATAAGTGTCCACTGGTAATGGTTAGATAAATTATGATATGTCCATTCACTGGCATATTATGTAGTTGTTTAAAGGTTGCTGTGTATTTATAGGTTCAATAACATGAAAAAAACTCCAAGACACATTGATAAGCTAAAAGCAGCTTATAAAGCTGATTATGTAGCATTATTATTTACAATAGCCAAGGTATGGAAGCAACCTAAGTGTCCACTGATGGAAAAATGGATAAAGAAAATGTGGTACTTATATATGATAGGATATTCAGCCATAAAAAGGTTGAAAGTCTTACCATTTGCAACAATATGGAGGGACCTTGAGGGGATTATGCTAAGTGAAATAAGTCAGAGAGAGAAAGACAAATACTGTATGATCTCATTTATATGTGGAATTGAAAAAAAACCCTCAAAAACCAAAAATCAAAAAATTCATACTCATAGATACAGAGAACAGATTGGTAGCTGCCAGGTGGGAGGCAGAGAGAAATGGGTACAGGGGTCAAAAGGTGCAAACTTCCATATATAAAATAAGTAATCCTGGGGATGTAATGTACAGCATGGTGACAATAGTTATTAATACTGTATTATATATTTGAAAGTTGCTAAAAGTAGATCTTAAAAGTTCTCATCACAAGAAAAAGAATTGTAACTATGAGAGGTGCTGGATGTTAATTAGACTTGTGGTAATCATTTCACAATACATACAAATTTTTTTTAATTGAGGTATAGTTGATTTACAATGTGTTAATTTCAGGTGTACAGCAAAGTGATTCAGTTACACATATAATACATACAGATATTGAATCTCTATGTTGTACACCTGAAACTAATGTAAAGTTACATGTCAATTATATCTCAATTTTTTTTAAAGCTGCTTATGTGGTACAGTCCATTTATATACTGTTTTATATATATTATATGATGCATTAATTATGTAGTCTGTATATTTACATACATGCATTTGTATATGTGTGTTTAGAGAGATGACTGAAAGGATTTTTAGTGGTTGTCTCTGGGGATGAGATTTTGCATAAAACCCACTTTTTCCTTATGTTTTTTATATTGCTTAATTTTTCTACATGGCTCTGTACTTTTTTTGTAATCCACTTTCTCTTTTTTTCGGTACGCGGGCCTCTCACTGTTGTGGCCTCTCCCGTTGCGGAGCACAGGCTCCGGACTTGCAGGCTCAGCGGCCGTGGCTCATGGGCCCAGCCGCTCCTCGGCATGTGGGATCTTCCCGGACCGGGGCAGGAGCCCGTGTCCCCTGCATCGGCAGGCAGACTCTCAACCACCGCGCCACCAGGGACGCCCCAATCCACTTTCTTTTTAATGCCACTTGAATTTTTAAAAAGATGACAGGCAGAGCCGAGAATTGCTCCAGCAGCTGTTAAGATTTCCGAGTGTTCATTCTGAGTAACAGTCCACCTTTGGGGGACATGGTCTTGTTTAGGAGACAGGGATGTTCTTAAATCAGAGTTAGGGCTCCCAAGAGAAAAATAGTCAAGAAGCCTCAGAGCCGAGGAAGGGAGGGCTACTGTTAGAATCAGCTGGGAAACTTTTTAAAATCCTGTAACCCAGATGCACCACTGTCCAATGAAATGGGAAACTCTGAGGTGAGCCCAGGCATCCACATTTTTAAGGCTCCCGCATGATTCTGTTATGTTGAGAACTACTGGACCAGACCAAAAGCTGGAGCTCTGTCTGGTCCACAAGATTCTGGGGACTTTCTCATCCCTGATCAGAGGGCTTGTTGGGGTGGAGGAGGGGAGGGTTTGGGGGACCAAGACAGGGAACAATTCTGAAATACACCAAAGGTGCGGCAAGGCCTGGGTTGTATTACAGAGATTTGGGGTTAAACGGAGTCCTTTAGATGGAAGGGGGTAAAGCGTGTGAGCGGGCGAGCAGGCATGTAACTGACCATTTTTCCCATCACATGTGGTTCTATTTTTGTCCTTTTTAGGGTTACAGAACAGGCTACACCTACCGCTACCCCTTTGTTCAAGAGAAAACCAAACACAAAAGTGAGGTGGAGATTCCAGCCACGGTCACAGCCTTCGTGTTTGAGGAGGATGGCACCCCAGTGCCCGCCCTGAGGCAACACGCCCAGAAGCAGCAGAAGGAGAAGACCCGCTGGCTCAACACGCCCAACACCTACCTGCGGGTCAACGTGGCCGACGAGGTCCAGAGGAGCATGGGTAGCCCCCGGCCAAAGACCACGGTAAGGAGGGCAGGGGGGGCTCCGCTGGGGAGATTGGGGTGGAAGGAGAGTGCCCGGCTACCTGTGTGGGCTAAGCCACTTTAAAAGGGAAACAGCAAACGTCCCGTGGGCCAGCAGTAGTCCTGTCTCCCGTTAAGGCTTCCTATTGGGCATCTGGGAGCAGCTTCTCATGCCTACGGAGCAGATCACCTGTTTCTTGCACCCCTATGCTGAGGTTTTGGTCCAGAGGGTGGCTGGACCAGGTCACTCCCAGCAGCATGAAAGCTTTTTGCTCCCATATCTGGAAGGGGCTTCTGGGAAATTCAAGGGAGGGGTAGCCAACATTTGAACTGACCATCTGATGCAAAACCAGAAGGTGCATGGGGTACTTGCTTCTATTACGTTGTCCACTCCCTTTATAACCCTCTTCTGTAGAGAGTGCTTGCTTTAGACATTAGATGTGTGAGACCTGCCCACAGATTGAGTTTTTACAAACTGTATGCTCTTTTCCTCTCTCTCCCTCATCACACACCCTGGCTCTTAATTTGATTTTCACTAACAAAGTAGATGGCAGCCAAATAGAATAGCTCTTCGTTAAAAAAAAAAAAAAAAAAAAAAAAAACCCCCTTAACATCCATGAGTCATCTAATACTACAACACCAGTGGCTGCCTGTCTGTCAAAGCTGGCACCACGGCTCTGTCCCTCCTCTTAAGTGTTCTTTATGGCCATTGATCTGGGGCCTTTCTTTGGTTGCTGGGTCATTTGCTGCCCATCTCTGCTCTGGGAGACAGACATCAAAGAGGCCCAAGAGGAGGGAACGTGTTTGTCTAGGCTTGCTGACTTGCACGTAGGCTGGTCGGCCCAGATCTCATGGGGTGGACCACTAGGGTGGATGGTGAGCCATATGCCTTTGCCTTACCCACCGGGCCTTGTGTGTGTTCAGTGGATGAAGGCCGACGAGGTGGAGAAATCCAGCAGTGGCATGCCCATACGGATCGAAAACCCAAACCAATTTGTGCCTCTGTATACTGACCCCCAAGAAGTGCTGGACATGCGCAACAAGGTAAGGTGATAGCTAATTACCTCCCATCTTTTCTCCCTCAAGGGCGTGGGGGGGGGTCCCCAGGATGCACCTGACTTACCAACATCCCAGATGCCTCTTATGGAAAAGAAACTACCATTTATTGGCCATATTCCAGGCACAGTGCTAAGCGCTGTGCTTTTGTAGTCCTGTGTAACCCTCAAATAGAGAGGTGCTAGCTTTAGACATTAGATGTGTCTAAGAGACCAGCCCGCAAATCGAATTTTTACAAATTTTATGCTATTTCCCTTTGGCTCATTTTCAAGATTGCAAAATCCTTTGTGTTTATTTCTCTACCTTTGCTTTACAGTTCACTCACTTATATTTCTAATGTTACTTTAAAAACTTAACTTTTAACAGACCACCTTCAGTAGGTCGGGTATGTTCCCAGAACAGTGTTTCAGTGTGTGGTCCTCTGAAGGGCAGATTCCTGGGTCACTCCCACCCCTCCTCCCATGGGACTGAGATTCAATATGCACGGGGTGGCCCCCCCAGGAATCTGTAGTTTAAACCAATTCCTCAGGGACTTCATAGGAATATTACAAATTGAGAATCTCCCTCAAGGATCTACTATGCCTCATTTCCCTCTTCATCTCAATGACCTGCTCATGGTTAATGAGAATCTGGTGTTCTACATAAACTTTTCATTCACTCCGGAGCAGACGTGGAGACAGACTGTCTCAGAGTGGACGTGATGCGTTACATCTGCACCCCTGGGCGGCCTTTCTAGTGTGCCCTGGGGATGCTCCCTGCCAACTCCACACCCTGATGCTGGACAGCTACCTCACTCTCTCCATCCCTTTCTACACAGATTCGAGAACAAAACCGACAGGATGTGAAGTCGGCGGGGCCTCAGTCCCAGCTGCTGGCGAGTGTGATCGCTGAGAAGAGCCGAAGCCCGGTACAGCAGACGCTGCCCTTGTCTGGAGGGGAAACGTGTTTGCCTTCTGGGTCTGCAGTGCCTGGGGCCGGGCAGCAGGACCCCTGAGTCCTTATATGCCCGCCTTCCCCTGTGATCTTGGGCACTGGTGTTCTTTCTGCAAAATGGATGCTGTGAGGACTGGGGACAGTGTCTCATCGCCCCCCATGGGCGCTAGGCAGGGGAGAAGCAGCCCAGCCTGCCCACGGGAGTGATGCGGCTTCTATGCCTCCCCCAGGGAACTCCCCTCTGCCCTCTGTCAGTCCCACAGAGTGACCTCTCGGGAGCGCGGCTGGCCTCTCCCAGCAGCTCTAGGCCTGGCTGCCCCGAGCGGCTCTGGCCTCTGTGCGTGGAAACAGCACCGTCAGGCCGTAGCTCTGGGAAGATGCTCACAGGCTCTCAGAGGGTAGACGTGTATATAAGGACTGGTACTCCTACAGGATGGGAAGGGGCAGTGAGTTGCCCACACAAACACACGTAGAGTTAGAAAATATAAAGTTGTTCCCCTGCTTGAGATAGAACAGTTTTTGTTTAGTGCTTTTAGCAAAAGGGGTGAACGTCAACTTCTGGCTTCTGTTGGAAATCATTGCTGCTCATTGCAGAGTAGCAGTGGCATCTTCCTTAGCAGTAAGGGCGGGGGCAGGGGATACAGGGACCATTCCTCTCTGCGGAGCAAACTGAGGTGATGTCATGATTGAAGATCAGGCTGCAACCCACCAGGTGGGTGCCCCTTGGCCGGGGAAGTGTGAAGGTTATGTCATCGCCTCCACCCCACCTCAGCTGAGCCAAGACGAGGAACATCAAACGTGCTACAGGGTCAAGGATAGAAATACCCCACGATAACGGGGGGGGGGGGGGGGGGGGGGTAAATACTATGATAAACATTGTTAAAAACTCTGCCATTTATACCGAGTGCTCTCCTTGGAGTCCCTCTTCTTGGGATCCTGGTCTTGGACTCTTTTGAACCCCATGATTCCTTAAGATAGGCCCAGTGCTGCCTTCTTTTGGAAGGAGCCCTTGGGCCCATCATCAGAAGACTTGATGAGCCAGAGACAGATGGCCTGGAGTGTGTGGTGTGGGCCAGCTGCCCAGGCTCACACCCCCGACACACACACTTTCTTTGGCTCCTTGGCTCCAGAGCACTGAATTCCCAAAGGCCGAGATGAGGTTGCTGAGTTAGGATAAAGGACTATGGAGTCTGAGCTGTCCCGAGCTAGAGGGATCAAAGGATTCCCAAAGCTTACACAAGGCCCAGCTGGTGAGCTCCCCAGAGCCAGGGGCTCCCCAGAGGGGGTGAAACACAGTGATTTTGCCAATGTCCCTTCAGGGACCTACAGTACAGGCGGGTTGAATATCAAAGGTTCAGGACCTTGGCCCCCTTGTTATTTATGACTGTGTGCAAAACAGGACTAACAGTTTGGACTGAGAATGCCAAAGCCACTGTGTGTTTTGCATATGACTTACTGCTAGGTGCTGTGGCTTGTGCTGCTGGTGCGGGATGGTGGGGTGCATGGTGGGGAGCGGCTGGCGTGGCACTGGTTGAGCCAATGCTTTGCATGCTGGGTTTTGGCTGACTGACTGTGGGCCGCCAGCTGTATTTGCACAGTGACGGCTTGCAAGCGTCCACAGTAGAGATCGCAATAAAGCTGTGTCTTCCTTCTGCTTGGGAGCATTCTTTGATTTTATTTCTGGGGCAGAGGGAGGACCCCCTGCGTTCATCCAGGCAGTTACAAAGAAGCCGGGTCTGGGGGGTGAGGTGTAGCCGTGGGACGGAGTGAACAACCCCTACCCCGAGGCCCCGAGCTGTTGCCATGGAGCTGCATGCCACGCTGTCGCTAGCAAGACCAGTGGCAGCCCCATAAGTCTGAAAGGAAGCTCAGGCCTGGGCCCCGACTGCGGCGTTCAGAGAGCGACACACCCTGTGGTTAACTTTCAGTCCACAGAGAGCCAGCTGATGTCCCGGGGCGAGGCGGATACCAAAGACGAGGCCGAGGAGATAGCACCCAACCCCTTTAGCCAACTCACGGATCAGGAGCTGGAAGAGTACAAGAAAGAGGTGGAGAGGAAGAAGCTAGAACTCGATGGTAAATAACCCCCGAGTTGGTGCTTCAGGACCTCCCAGGCGGAGGGGAGAGCTCGGGGCACCCAGAGAGGCAGCAGAGCAAACCATGGTCCTCACTCCCTGCCAGCAGCCCTGGACCCCCTCCCTTGCTGCCTGCCAGGGCCCCCAGGGCTCAATCCAGCCTTGTCTCGCTTTCCTTTTCAATCTTCATTTGCTTCTCTCTGTCTCTTCTCTGTTATGTCCTCACTTTGACCTTCCTGCTCCATCAGCAAATAATATTTTTTTTTTTTTTTTTTTTTTTTTTTTTTTTTCAGTACGCTGGCCTCTCACTGCTGTGGCCTCTCCCGTTGCGGAGCACAGGCTCCGGACGCGCAGGCTCAGCGGCCATGGCTCACGGCCTAGTTGACTTCCTTCCTTCCCTTCCCAACTTTTGTGTGATCTTCTAGAAAAAATTTTGCGGTACGCGGGCCTCTCACTGTTGTGGCCTCTCCCGTTGCGGAGCACAGGCTCCGGACGCGCAGGCTCAGCGGCCATGGCTCACGGGCCCAGCCGCTCCGCGGCATGTGGGATCTTCCCGGACCGGGGCACGAACCCGTGTCTCCCACATCAGCAGGCGGACCCTCAACCATTGCGCCACCAGGGAAGCCCAGCAAATAATATTCTTATCAGCATGATTTTGTTAATCACAACAATGCCCCTCATGGCTTGTGCCTGACAGTTACACGGTGCTGCCGCCATGACCCCACTGACCCTCTCACCTGGGAATAAGGAGTTAATCCGTGAGGAGTGCTTAGGATAGTGCCTGTCAATATGGCCTAGGTCAGTAGATACCAGACAAATGTTAGCTGTAATAATATGTTCATTATAATAGTGATCGTAATTACTGATGATCTATCAGATGTGGTATAAACCGCTTAGCCTGGCAATAAGAACTGAGTCCTTTATGTCAGAATCTCAGTCGAGCCCATCTCTCCATGCTGACTCCTAAGTAGTCATACTCTTGATAGCTTGTTCATGCCTTTGTCCCTTCCTGACAGAGTTTCTCTTCTTGGCTAGCCTGATTCAGTATTATCTACACTTCGGCCTCTGTGGTAAACCCCCTCCAGCCAGGAAGCCCTCTCTGTGCCCCACATGGAGCTGTCCCTTCTCTTTGCTTCAAGTGCACTTGGGGTCTGAGACACAGAATTCAGCTCTTGGTTTTGTCCACCAGGCAAGGCTTTCATTCCCTCAGGGCAGGGCCCCCTTCCACAGCCCCCGTCCTCACCCAGAGTCAGCCATCTTCCTATGAACAAAGGCACTAGAAGAATCCTCGCTGGTTTTCTTGGAGTTAGCTTGCTTGGAGTTCTCGGTGCCAATCGAAAAAGTAGATAGAAAAATATGGTGCTCTTTGTCTCTAGAGATTGTTTGGACCGGACATGTAAATTAGACAAATAATCAATAAGCTACATGCAAACAAATCGTGGGCGGGGGTTCCCCTGCAGTCTTGCTGTCCACATCAGGGGTAACAAAGTCCATCCAAAGAGGTCCTGTGATGGAGGAAACGGACTCCGACTCCTCCTGACTCCTCCCATTTACCTCCCCTAGGATGTAGCAGAATTTTTTTTTTAAAGTTAGCGGAAGCAGCTAACTCCAGCCGGGAGAAATGAGGACCAAGCCGAAGAAAGCAGTTGTTTTAAAGCACTCTCGGTCTGCCCACCTCTCCTCTCCTTGACCTCTGTCCTGAGCTGGCTTTCTGTATTTTCAGGAGAGAAAGAACCTGCCCCTGAGGAGCCTGGCTCACCTGTAAAGTCTGCACCTGCTTCTCCAGCTCAGAGCCCAGCCGCGTCAGAGACGAAGAGCCCCGTGGGCTCTCCCTCCAAGTCTGTGGACGGTGAGTCGAGCTGAGCATCCGGGAGGGAGGAGGCGCCTCCGCAGGCCGAGAAAGGGGTCTGCATAGAGGGTGGGCAGGTATGCACTGCAGGGCACCTGCCTTTCAACAGGTGCTGCCCTCCTACGGGAGACTCTCCCCTCTGCTGTTTCTAGGGAACCTGAAACAGGGGTTACCAACTTTAAGCTTGTTCCGTTCACAAGCTGTGACAATACACCTTACAGGTTAAGCCGAGTCTAAGCAATGCTGAGTAAGTTAATGATTGACCCACAGCCTTCTCATTTCTCACTCAGGCCAGGTTGGCTGATGTGCCTTTCTAGACGCACCAGCCCAGTGCTCAGACTTTAATGTGCACAGGGATCGCCTAGGGATCTTTTTAAAATGAAGATTAAAATGTTAAAATGAAGACACAGTAGGTCTGGGGTGGGACCTGAGACCCTGCATTTCTGGCAAGCCCCCAGGTGAGGCTGATGGTGTCATTCTCAACCTTGGCTGTACATCGGGATCATCTGGGGAGCTTTACAATCCCTGACGCCTGCCGGGGTCCCACCCCAGCGGTTTCTTAGTTCAGTGGTCTAGGAGTGGGCATGAGGGAGTGCAGCCTGGAGTTGTAAGATCTCTCCAGGTGAATCTAATGTGTAGCGCAGGTGGAAAACCACTTTATTCGATACTAGTTTAGAGAACTGAGTTCTAGGCCCAACTCAACTGTTGATTTTAGAAAATCAGATAATCTCCATGCCTCAGTTTCCTTGTCTGTCAGGTGGGGCTACTAATATTTTCCCCTTTTAAGGTTCCTATATATATAAGGGAAGGTGTAGGTGAAGACATACTTGGAAAGAGTAAAAGCCTGATGTAAATATAAGATCTAATTATGGTTATGATTAATAATATACATAGGATGGATAATAATATGATAGTCCAAACCTCCTAGATCATGCAAGTGTCTTTAATGAGCTCCTAGAATTGCTCCGGGGCATGAACGCTCCTCCCCTGGGGCACGCCACCCCAACTATGAGCCCTCACCAGGGAGGGCTGAACCCCAGGCAGACAGTAGCAGCTGGGTGTCCTGATAGAACCTTCCCCCTCCTGGGTAGAATGGCCACACGTGTGAATACAGCTCGAATCCCCAGCCCTGAGCTCCCTCCGTAAGTGAACTGCTGCCTTGAGCACAGGCCCAGCATTGGCAGAGGAAACCTATCTGCTTGAGGCCAGAGCCCCAAGTGGATGTCCCATGACTGTGTTCATTGTGTCTCATCGTGGTGTTTTCAACCTGCCTCCACAACATCTTCCTTTCTCTTCCCATTGGTGCCTTCATCGAAGGAGTTTCCTCCGATTCTGAATACTTGTCTCTGTAGTAAGTATAGAGAGGCTGTTTACTAACTCACTCCAATATGTGCAATGGGGGAGGGAGGACGTTTACAAAGGAAATATGTTGCTCCTCAGTTTTTTCTTTTGCTGCTCACAACCCTGCCTTCGGGAGGTTTCCTGACCATAAAAGTCATCACCAATTCCACATGTGCTGTGCGTGGTTTAGGCATCCCTCTAGGATAGACACACATAGGTCATACCCGTGCACTAACACACTCCCGCACTTGCATGGGACACTCCACCCACAGTGAACGGGCCTTGGGCCAGCTGCTGGACGCCCCCTTTGGCGGAGGGCTTGTGGCCCTCGGGAGCACATTTGCACCCCCCCCCCTTCCTACTGCATGGGCCCCTCTAAGGAGCCCATGACCTCTTCTAGGGAGAGCCTGAACGGCCTTGGGGACCAACTGCCTTATCTGCATGCAGAGAGCACCCGGCCTGACTGCAGTCTGCAGCATCCCTGCACCAACTGCAGGAAGGCGAGCCCACTGGAGAGGAGGCTGGTGGCAGGAGTGGGACAAGGGGTGGCAATTCCATTTGCTCAAGGGGCTCTTGGGAGCCCCTTGGAGTGACCTCTGCTACTCAGTGGGACAGAGCGGGAGAGGAGAGGGGTGTGAGGGGTGGGATCACTGCTTTCCCACTGCCTGACGTCGTTCCCACTGCAGCAGGATTCCTGCTTCTCTCTGGCCCAAATCTATGCTCCATGGAGAGGCACACTCTAGTTGAGATGTTAGAAAAGAATCTTCCTGTAACACAGGCAGAGCTGGGGAGCGTGGACCTCCTTGGTGCCTTCCCCGTGTGAAGAGGCACCAGTTGGAGCTGTCTGGGTGACCGGTGTGAAGTGGGGCTGGGTGGCCTTGGCCAGGCTGCCCATTGGCTTGCCCAGCTCCGCAGAACAACAGGGCTGACCCCCCGAGTAGCATCTTCACTTTGACATGTAGCTCACCCATTAGATCCGGAATGACTTTTACACCATTGGTCCCCATGCTCTCAAAATCCTCTTGTGCTAATTCACCTCAATGTCACTCCTCATCTGTCTCCCTGACTCCTACCCCCTCAGCCTCTCTGAAGGAGTCCTTCTAGTCCTGTTCCTTCACATCTGGCCGTCTCTGTCATCACCTTCTCTGTTGACTGGCTCCTGGCTGTCCCTGTCCCTGCTGACTCAATCCCCCCATGGGCCCCTCAGGAGCATTGGTTGTGCCTGCAAAGAAATAGCCCTGCATTCAACATCAGAAGATCAGCTGCGTCACTTACTAATTTAGCCACATCTCGAATAAGTTGCATAAAAACACTGCAGGATGGGGGACTAACGTGAATCCTTGCCTTTCCTAACTTATAGCATTGTTATCAGGATAAAGTAAGTTCATAAATATAAATGGACCTTGTAATGCGCTTTCATAAATGAGTTCTCATTATGTACTGTGTTCTCAGGATTGTGAGAGATACTACGCTGCTTGCTGTTTTAAGCCACTAAGTTCTGGTGTGGTTTGTTACGCAGCAGTAGATAGCTATTAAATCATAGTGCCTAATGAGAACTGGTTTATGGAAGTTAGTCCTTCTGTGGGTTGACTGGGCTCAGCGGGTGGTTCTTCTGCTTCACTGATGTCAGCTGGGGCTGCAGTCATCTGGGTGCCTGACTAAGCTAGAACTTCCAACATGGTGCACTCACGTGTCAGGTGCCTTGTCAGGGACAGCTGGAAGGCTGGGCTCAGCTGGGACAGTGGAATGGCTGGGCCTCTTTCTCTGTCTCTCTGTCTGTCTGTCTGTCTCTCCATATAACTGTAGGTCCTCTCCATGTGGCCTCTCCATCTGTGTTTCCAACAAGGTAGTTGGACTTTACACATGGTGCCTCAAGGCTCCCCAAACTACAGAAGCAGAAGCTGCTGGGCCTTCTTTATTCTTCGGCCTCCGGCTGGCTCAGTGGCACTTCCTCTGCATTCTGTTGGTTTCTCCAAGCCACAGGGCAGCCCAGATTCAGTGTGGGAGGGCACCACAGTCAAGTGTAAAATTCATATATTGGTGGTAGGTTTAGAGAAGGGCAAAATCGTTGTCAAATGTCAAGGGAGGCTGGAACCAGACCTTGGGGAGATATATGCTTGGACTGGCAGATAGGAGTAGAGTGGGCTGTCCAGGGAGTGGGCATTTCTGGAAGGGGACATCGGAGGACTGAGAGACAAGTGTTTGGATGCTGAGGGATAGTGGGAAATCCAATCTGAGAGGTAGGTACCCAAACAAGCTCAGCATCTCCCTACCAAAGCACCTCCCTTCCTTCTCCAGCCTCTTCAAGCCTTTCAGCTCTTCCCAAGCCACAAGGGTGTGGCTATGGACCCAGGCTGCCAAGCCCAGTCTTGCTCCAAATCCACTCTCCCTATTCCCCTCTGCTTCCTGGCCACCATCCTTGGATAGAGCCCCCGATTAGCCAGGCTCTACCCCATTCCACCCACCCTACACCTGTCTCCTACTCCCAGAGCTCAAAGTGCCCCATCTAGGAGAGAAAGCCAGTGGTTCGTCTTAGGAGATGCTAGAAGGTGAGTTCGCTTCTGCCGCAGCTCCTGGAGCCCTTCAAATAGCCGAAGACCCAGGTAGTTGTGACCTTAACTGTCGTGGGCTGTTAACAAAGGAGGGATCTGGGCTCTCAGAGCTGGTCCTTGATACTTTCCTTACTGGGGCCCAATAAGTTTTTATTTCTAGAGCCTTGACTGCTGCCCCTTCTCTTGGCCAACTGCACCCTACAGGGGTCTCTGTCCCCCCGAGCTGAGGGAGTGGTGACCTCGATCTGGAACCCGACTCCTCCAAGGCCCATGGCGCCTCCCAGCCCCACGTTCTGTTTGCTGGTGCTCTCCAGACGATTCATGGTGCCGGAGCTCTGTGAGATGCTGATGACATGCCCCGTGTGGACTTGTTTTCTGGCTGGGGAGAAGAATCCTGCTGTGCTCTCCTAGAGCAAGCCAGCAGGGGCTGCGGTTGCAGATGCAGCTGAAGGGGCGGGCGTGGGTGAAGGCCACTGCTGGGGCGAGGATGCCTATCACCACAGGGCAGGAAATGGTACCTGGACAGAATGTGGTGGGGTCCTCTGATCCATAGTTGTGTTCGTGGAGCTAGAAGGCAGGTAACAAAATCATCTGAGAGGGTGTGACTTGAGAAACACGTCCTCACGGGTCATCCAAGTGAGGGGCCATTGGAGGTACAAGAGCCCAGGTGGCCAAGAGTGGGAACAGGGGAATAGGTACAGGAGACAAAGGCCAGCATGCAGGGCTCCTGTTTGTTTACAAGGTTGGGTCCAGTTCAGCGTAGAAGGCTCAGGCTGGGACAGACAAGAAAGAAGATGAGGTATGGTGTTGGCTTGGTTAGAATAAAACCATTCACACATTCATTTGTTTGCTTATGCATTCAACCATTCATGGATTCCACAACCATTTTTTGAGTACCTCCTATAAGCTAGTCACCTAGATAATTAAACACAGTCCTGTCTGATTTATTTCAGTTTTGAGGGGAGAGATAGGCATAAAAAAGAAGTGATTGTGGGGCTTCCCTGGTGGCGCAGTGGTTGGGGGTCCGCCTGCCGATGCAGGGGGCGCGGCTTCGTGCCCCGGTCCGGGAGGATCCCACGTCCCGCGGAGCGGCTGGGCCCATGAGCCGTGGCCGCTGGGCCTG